>NW_027275144.1:0-67013 GCF_030028105.1 Mobula birostris
GGAGTTTCAGGGCATGAGATTCAGGGCATGAGTTTTAGGACAGGAGATTCAGGGCATGAGTTTCAGGGCATGAGTTTCAGGGCAGGAGTTTCAGGGCAGGAGTTGTAGGGCATGAGTTTCAGTGCATGAGTTTCAGGGCAGGAGTTTCAGGGTATGTGATTTAGGGCATGAGTTTCAGGGCATGAGATTCAGGGCTTGAGTTTCAGGGCATGAGGTTCAGGGCATGAGTTTCAGGTCATGAGATTCAGGGCATGAGTTTCAGTCCAGGAACTTGAGGGCATGAGATTCAGTGCATGAGTTTCAGAGCATGAGATTCAGGGCATGAGATTCAGTGCATGATTTTCAGGGCAGGAGATTCAGAGCAGGTGTTTCAGTGCAGGAGTTTCAGGGCATGAGATTCAGGGCATGAGATTCAGGGCATGAGTTTCAGGGCATGAGTTTCAGGGCAGGAGTTTCAGAGCATGTGATTCAGGGCGTGAGTTTCAGGATATGAGATTCAGAGCATGTGATTCAGGGCGTGAGTTTCAGGGCATGAGTTTCAGTGCATTAGTTTGAGGGCAGGAGTTTCAAGGCATGAGATTCAGGGCATGAGTTTCAGTGCATGAGTTTGAGGGCAGGAGTTTCAGGGCATGAGATTCAGGGCATGAGTTTCAGGGCATGAGATTCAGGGCAGGTATTTCAGGGCATGTAATTCAGGGCATCAGTTTCTGGGCAGATGATTCAGGGCAGGTGTTTTAGGGCATGTGATTCAGGGCATGAGTTTCAGTGCATGAGTTTCAGGGCAGGAGTTTCAGGGTATGTGATTTAGGGCATGAGTTTCAGGGCATGAGGTTCAGGGCATGAGTTTCAGGGCATGAGATTCAGGGCATGAGTTTCAGTGCAGGATCTTGAGGGCATGAGATTCAGTGCACGAGTTTCAGACCTTGAGATTCAGGGCATGAGATTCAGGGCATGATTTTCAGGGCAGGAGATTCAGGGCAGGTGTTTCAGGGCATGAGATTCAGGGCATGAGTTTCAGGGCAGGAGATTCAGGGCATGAGTTTCAGGGCATGAGTTTCAGGGCAGGAGTTTAAGGGCATGTGATACAGGGCGTGAGTTTCAGGATATGAGATTCATGGCATGAGATTCAGGGCATGAGTTTCAGGGTAGGTGATTCAGGGCAGGTGTTTCAGGACATGAGATTCAGGGCATGAGGTTCAGTGCAGGAACTTGAGGTCATGAGATTCAGTGCACGACTTTCAGAGCGTGAGATTCAGGGCATGAGATTCAGGGCATGAGTTTTAGGACAGGAGATTCAGGGCATGAGTTTCAGGGCATGAGTTTCAGGTCAGGAGTTTTAGGGCATGAGTTTCAGGGAATGAGATTCAGGGCTTGAGTTTCAGGGCATGAGTTTCAGGGCAGCAGTTTCAGGGCAGGAGTTGTAGGGCATGAGTTTCAGTGCATGAGTTTCAGGGCAGGAGTTTCAGGGTATGTGATTTAGGGCATGAGTTTCAGGGCATGAGATTCAGGGCTTGAGTTTCAGGGCATGAGGTTCAGGGCATGAGTTTCAGGTCATGAGATTCAGGGCATGAGTTTCAGTCCAGGAACTTGAGGGCATGAGATTCAGTGCATGAGTTTCAGAGCATGAGATTCAGGGCATGAGATTCAGTGCATGATTTTCAGGGCAGGAGATTCAGAGCAGGTGTTTCAGGGCATGAGTTTCAGGGCATGAGTTTCAGGGCAGGAGTTTCAGAGCATGTGATTCAGGGCGTGAGTTTCAGGATATGAGATTCAGAGCATGTGATTCAGGGCGTGAGTTTCAGGATATGAGATTCATGGCATGAGTTTCAGTGGAGGAGTTTCAGGGCATGAGATTCAGGGCATGAGTTTCAGTGCATAAGTTTGAGGGCAGGAGTTTCAAGGCATGAGATTCAGGGCATGAGTTTCAGTGCATGAGTTTGAGGGAAGGAGTTTCAGGGCATGAGATTCAGGGCATGAGTTTCAGGGCATGAGATCAGGGCAGGTATTTCAGGGCATGTAATTCAGGGCATGAGATTCTGGGCATATGATTCAGGGCATGAGTTTCAGTGCATGAGTTTCAGGGCAGGAGTTTCAGGGTATGTTATTTAGGGCATGAGTTTCAGGGCATGAGATTCAGGGCTTGAGTTTCAGGGCATCAGGTTCAGGGCATGAGTTTCAGGGCATGAGATTCAGGGCATGAGTTTCAGTGCAGGAACTTGAGGGCATGAGATTCAGTGCACGAGTTTCAGAGCATGAGATTCAGGGCATGATTTTCAGGGCAGGAGATTCAGGGCAGGTGTTTCAGTGCAGGAGTTTCAGGGCATGAGATTCAGGGCATGAGATTCAGGGCATGAGATTCAGGGCATGAGTTTCAGGACAGGAGATTCAGGGCATGTGATTCATGGCGTGAGTTTCAGGATATGAGATTCATGGCATGAGTTTCAGTGCAGGAGTTTCAGGGCATGAGATTCAGAGCATGAGTTTCAGGGTAGGTGATTCAGGGCAGGTGTTTCAGGACATGAGATTCAGGGCATGAGTTTCAGTGCAGGAACTTGAGGTCATGAGATTCAGTGCACGAGTTTCAGAGCATGAGATTCAGGGCATGAGATTCAGGGCATGAGTTTCAGGGCAGGAGATTCAGGGTAGGTGTTTCACTGCAAGAGTTTCAGGGCATGAGATTCAGGGCATGAGATTCAGGGCATGAGATTTAGTACAGGAGATTCAGTGCATGAGTTTCAGGGCATGAGTTTCAGGGCAGGAGTTGAGGGCATGTGATTCAGGGCATGAGTTTCAGTGCATGAGTTTCAGGGCAGGAGTATCTGGGTATGTGATTTAGGGCATGAGTTTCAGGGCATGAGATTCAGGGCTTGAGTTTCAGGGCATGAGGTTCAGGGCATGAGTTTCAGGTCATGAGATTCAGGGCATGAGTTTCAGTCCAGGAACTTGAGGGCATGAGATTAAGTGCATGAGTTTCAGAGCATGAGATTCAGGGCATGAAATTCAGGGCATGATTTTCAGGGCAGGAGATTCAGGGCAGGTGTTTCAGTGCAGGACTTTCAGGGCATGAGATTCAGGGCTTGAGTTTAAGGGCATGAGTTTCAGGGCATAAGTTTCAGGACATGAGTTTCAGGGAATGAGACTCAGGACATGAGTTTCAGGGCATGAGTTTCAGTGCAGGAACTTGAGGGCATGAGATTCAGGGCATGAGTTTCAGGACAGGAGATTCAGGCCATGAGTTTCAGGGCATGAGTTTCAGGGCATGAGTTTCAGTGCAGAAGTTTCAGGGCATGTAATTCAGGCGTGAGTTTCAGGATATGAGATTTATGGCATGTGTTTCAGTGCAGGAGTTTCAGGGCATGAGATTCAGGGCATGAGTTTCAGGGCATGAGATTCAGGACAGCAGTTTCAAGGCATGAGATTCAGGGCATGAGTTTCAGTGCATTAGTTTGAGGGCAGGAGTTTCAAGGCATGAGATTCAGGGCATGAGTTTCAGTGCATGAGTTTGAGGGCAGGAGTTTCAGGGCATGAGATTCAGGGCATGAGTTTCAGGGCATGAGATTCAGGGCAGGTATTTCAGGGCATGTAATTCAGGGCATCAGTTTCTGGGCAGATGATTCAGGGCAGGAGTTTTAGGGCATGTGATTCAGGGCATGAGTTTCACTGCATGAGTTTCAGGGCAGGAGTTTCAGGGTATGTGATTTAGGGCATGAGTTTCAGGGCATGAGGTTCAGGGCATGAGTTTCAGGGCATGAGATTCAGGGCATGAGTTTCAGTGCAGGAACTTGAGGGCATGAGATTCAGTGCACGAGTTTCAGAGCTTGAGATTCAGGGCATGAGATTCAGGGCATGATTTTCAGGGCAGGAGATTCAGGGCAGGTGTTTCAGGGCATGAGATTCAGGGCATGAGTTTCAGGGCAGGAGATTCAGGGCATGAGTTTCAGGGCATGAGTTTCAGGGCAGGAGTTTCAGGGCATGTGATACAGGGCGTGAGTTTCAGGATATGAGATTCATGGCATGAGATTCAGGGCATGAGTTTCAGGGTAGGTGATTCAGGGCAGGAGTTTCAGGACATGAGATTCAGGGCATGAGTTTCAGTGCAGGAACTTGAGGTCATGAGATTCAGTGCACGACTTACAGAGCGTGAGATTCAGGGCATGAGATTCAGGGCATGAGTTTTAGGACAGGAGATTCAGGGCATGAGTTTCAGGGCATGAGTTTCAGGTCAGGAGTTTTAGGGCATGAGTTTCAGGTCAGGGAATGAGATTCAGGGCTTGAGTTTCAGGGCATGAGGTTCAGGGCATGAGTTTCAGGTCATGAGATTCAGGGCATGAGTTTCAGTCCAGGAACTTGAGGGCATGAGATTCAGTGCATGAGTTTCAGAGCATGAGATTCAGGGCATGATTTTCAGGGCAGGAGATTCAGGGCAGGTGTTTCAGTGCAGGAGTTTCAGGGCATGAGATTCAGGGCATGAGATTCAGGGCATGAGTTTCAGGACAGGAGATTCAGGGCATGAGTTTCAGGCATGAGTTTCAGGGCAGGAGTTTCAGGGCATGTGATTCAGGGCGTGAGTTTCAGGATATGAGCTTCATGGCATGAGTTTCAGTGCAGGAGTTTCAGGGCATGAGATTCAGGGCATGAGTTTTAGGACAGGAGATTCAGGGCATGAGTTTCAGGGCATGAGTTTCAGGCAGCAGTTTCAGGGCAGGAGTTGTAGGGCATGAGTTTCAGTGCATGAGTTTCAGGGCAGGAGTTTCAGGTATGTGATTTAGGCATGAGTTTCAGGGCATGAGATTCAGGCTTGAGTTTCAGGGCATGAGGTTCAGGGCATGAGTTTCAGGTCATGAGGTTCAGGGCATGAGTTTCAGTCCAGGAACTTGAGGGCATGAGATTCAGTGCATGAGTTTCAGAGCACTGAGATTCAGGGCATGAGATTCAGTGCATGATTTTCAGGGCAGGAGATTCAGAGCAGGTGTTTCAGTGCAGGAATTTCAGGGCATGAGATTCAGGGCATGAGATTCAGGGCATGAGTTTTCAGGCAGGAGTTTCAGGGCAGGAGTTTCAGAGCATGTGATTCAGGGCGTGAGTTTCAGGATATGAGATTCAGAGCATGTGATTCAGGGCGTGAGTTTCAGGATATGAGATTCATGGCATGAGTTTCAGTGC
Source organism: Mobula birostris (assembly GCF_030028105.1). Lineage (NCBI taxonomy): Eukaryota > Metazoa > Chordata > Chondrichthyes > Myliobatiformes > Myliobatidae > Mobula > Mobula birostris. The sequence continues at coordinate 5,164 of NW_027275144.1, forward strand.
AGGAGTTTCAGGGCATGAGATTCAGGGCATGAGTTTCAGTGCATGAGTTTGAGGGCAGGAGTTTCAAGGCATGAGATTCAGGGCATGAGTTTCAGTGCAATGAGTTTGAGGGAAGGAGTTTCAGGGCATGAGATTCAGGGCATGAGTTTCAGGGCATGAGATCAGGGCAGGTATTTCAGGGCATGTAATTCAGGGCATGAGATTCTGGGCATATGATTCAGGGCCATGAGTTTCAGTGCATGAGTTTCAGGGCAGGAGTTTCAGGGTATGTGATTTAGGGCATGAGTTTCAGGGCATGAGATTCAGGGCTTGAGTTTCAGGGCATCAGGTTCAGGGCATGAGTTTCAGGGCATGAGATTCAGGGCATGAGTTTCAGTGCAGGAACTTGAGGGCATGAGATTCAGTGCACGAGTTTCAGAGCATGAGATTCAGGGCATGAGATTCAGGGCATGATTTTCAGGGCAGGAGATTCAGGGCAGGTGTTTCAGTGCAGGAGTTTCAGGGCATGAGATTCAGGGCATGAGATTCAGGGCATGAGATTCAGGGCATGATTTTCAGGGTAGGAGATTCAGGGCAGGTGTTTCAGTGCAGGAGTTTCAGGGATGAGATTCAGGGCATGAGATTCAGGCATGAGTTTCAGGACAGGAGATTCAGGGCATGAGTTTCAGGACATGAGTTTCAGGGCATGAGTTTCAGGCAGGAGTTTCAGGGCATGTGATTCAGGGCGTGAGTTTCAGGATATGAGATTCATGGCATGAGTTTCAGTGCAGGAGTTTCAGGGCATGAGATTCAGAGCATGAGTTTCAGGGTAGGTGATTCAGGGCAGGAGTTTCAGGACATGAGATTCAGGGCATGAGTTTCAGTGCAGGAACTTGAGGTCATGAGATTCAGTGCACGAGTTTCAGAGCATGAGATTCAGGGCATGAGATTCAGGGCATGAGTTTCAGGGCAGGAGATTCAGGGCAGGTGTTTCACTGCAAGAGTTTCAGGGCATGAGATTCACGGCATGAGATTCAGGGCATGAGATTTAGTACAGGAGATTCAGTGCATGAGTTTCAGGGCATGAGTTTCAGGGCAGGAGTTGAGGGCATGTGATTCAGGGCATGAGTTTCAGTGCATGAGTTTCAGGGCAGGAGTATCTGGGTATGTGATTTAGGGCATGAGTTTCAGGGCATGAGATTCAGGGCTTGAGTTTCAGGGCATGAGGTTCAGGGCATGAGTTTCAGGTCATGAGATTCAGGGCATGAGTTTCAGTCCAGGAACTTGAGGGCATGAGATTCAGTGCATGAGTTTCAGAGCATGAGATTCAGGGCATGAAATTCAGGGCATGATTTTCAGGGCAGGAGATTCAGGGCAGGTGTTTCAGTGCAGGACTTTCAGGGCATGAGATTCAGGGCTTGAGTTTAAGGGCAATGAGTTTCAGGGCATAAGTTTCAGGACATGAGTTTCAGGGAATGAGACTCAGGACATGAGTTTCAGGCATGAGTTTCAGTGCAGGAACTTGAGGGCATGAGATTCAGGGCATGAGTTTCAGGACAGGAGATTCAGGGCATGAGTTTCAGGGGCATGAGTTTCAGGGCATGAGTTTCAGGGCAGAAGTTTCAGGGCATGTAATTCAGGCGTGAGTTTCAGGATATGAGATTCATGGCAAGAGTTTCAGTGCAGGAGTTTGAGGGCAGGAGTTTCAAGGCATGAGATTCAGGGCATGAGTTTCAGTGCATGAGTTTGAGGGCAGAAGTTTCAGGGCATGAGATTCAGGGCATGAGTTTCAGGGCATGAGATTCAGGGCAGGTATTTCAGGGCATGTAATTCAGGGCATGAGTTTCTGGGCAGATGATTCAGGGCAGGAGTTTTAGGGCATGTGATTCAGGGCATGAGTTTCAGTGCATGAGTTTCAGGGCAGGAGTTTCAGGGTATGTGATTTAGGGCATGAGTTTCAGGGCATGAGGTTCAGGGCATGAGTTTCAGGGCATGAGATTCAGGGCAATGAGTTTCAGTGCAGGAACTTGAGGGCATGAGATTCAGTGCACGAGTTTCAGAGCATGAGATTCAGGGCATGAGATTCAGGGCATGATTTTCAGGGCAGGAGATTCAGGGCAGGTGTTTCAGGGCATGAGATTCAGGGCTTGAGTTTCAGGGCATGAGGTTCAAGGGGCATGAGTTTCAGGTCATGAGATTCAGGGCATGAGTTTCAGTCCAGGAACTTGAGGGCATGAGATATCAGGGCATGAGATTCAGGGCATGAGTTTAAGGGCATGTGTTTTCAGGGCAATAAGTTTCAGGACATGAGTTTCAGAGAATGAGATTCAGGACATGAGTTTCAGGGCATGAGTTTCAGTGCAGGAACTTGAGGGCATGAGATTCAGGGCATGAGTTTCAGGACAGGAGATTCAGGCCATGAGTTTCAGGGCATGAGTTTCAGGCATGAGTTTCAGTGCAGAGTTTCAGGCATGTAATTCAGGGCGTGAGTTTCAGGATATGAGATTCATGGCATGTGTTTCAGTGCAGGAGTTTCAGGGCATGAGATTCAGGGCATGAGTTTCAGGCATGAGATTCAGGACAGCAGTTTCAAGGCATGAGATTCAGGGCATGAGTTTCAGTGCATTAGTTTGAGGGCAGGAGTTTCAAGGCATGAGATTCAGGGCATGAGTTTCAGTGCATGAGTTTGAGGGCAGGAGTTTCAGGGCATGAGATTCAGGGCATGAGTTTCAGGGCATGAGATTCAGGGCATGAGTTTCAGTGCAGGAACTTGAGGGCATGAGATTCAGTGCACGAGTTTCAGAGCTTGAGATTCAGGGCATGAGATTCAGGGCTGATTTTCAGGGCAGGAGATTCAGGGCAGGTGTTTCAGGGCATGAGATTCAGGGCATGAGTTTCAGGGCAGGAGATTCAGGGCATGAGTTTCAGGGCATGAGTTTCAGGGCAGGAGTTTCAGGGCATGTGATACAGGGCATGAGTTTCAGTGCATAAGTTTGAGGGCAGGAGTTTCAAGGCATGAGATTCAGGGCATGAGTTTCAGTGCATGAGTTTGAGGGAAGGAGTTTCAGGGCATGAGATTCAGGGCATGAGTTTCAGGGCATGAGATCAGGGCAGGTATTTCAGGGCATGTAATTCAGGGCATGAGATTCTGGGCATATGATTCAGGGCAGGAGTTTCAGGGTATGTTATTTAGGGCATGAGTTTCAGGGCATGAGATTCAGGGCTTGAGTTTCAGGGCATCAGGTTCAGGGCATGAGTTTCAGGGCATGAGATTCAGGGCATGAGTTTCAGTGCAGGAACTTGAGGGCATGAGATTCAGTGCACGAGTTTCAGAGCATGAGATTCAGGGCATGAGATTCAGGGCATGATTTTCAGGGCAGGAGATTCAGGGCAGGTGTTTCAGTGCAGGAGTTTCAGGGCATGAGATTCAGGGCATGAGATTCAGGGCATGAGATTCAGGGCATGAGTTTCAGGACAGGAGATTCAGGGCATGTGATTCATGGCGTGAGTTTCAGGATATGAGATTCATGGCATGAGTTTCAGTGCAGGAGTTTCAGGGCATGAGATTCAGAGCATGAGTTTCAGGGTAGGTGATTCAGGGCAGGTGTTTCAGGACATGAGATTCAGGGCATGAGTTTCAGTGCAGGAACTTGAGGTCATGAGATTCAGTGCACGAGTTTCAGAGCATGAGATTCAGGGCATGAGATTCAGGGCATGAGTTTCAGGGCAGGAGATTCAGGGCAGGTGTTTCACTGCAAGAGTTTCAGGGCATGAGATTCAGGGCATGAGATTCAGGGCATGAGATTTAGTACAGGAGATTCAGTGCATGAGTTTCAGGGCATGAGTTTCAGGGCAGGAGTTGAGGGCATGTGATTCAGGGCATGAGTTTCAGTGCATGAGTTTCAGGGCAGGAGTATCTGGGTATGTGATTTAGGGCATGAGTTTCAGGGCATGAGATTCAGGGCTTGAGTTTCAGGGCATGAGGTTCAGGGCATGAGTTTCAGGTCATGAGATTCAGGGCATGAGTTTCAGTCCAGGAACTTGAGGGCATGAGATTCAGTGCATGAGTTTCAGAGCATGAGATTCAGGGCATGAAATTCAGGGCATGATTTTCAGGGCAGGAGATTCAGGGCAGGTGTTTCAGTGCAGGACTTTCAGGGCATGAGATTCAGGGCTTGAGTTTAAGGGCATGAGTTTCAGGGCATAAGTTTCAGGACATGAGTTTCAGGGAATGAGACTCAGGACATGAGTTTCAGGGCATGAGTTTCAGTGCAGGAACTTGAGGGCATGAGATTCAGGGCATGAGTTTCAGGACAGGAGATTCAGGCCATGAGTTTCAGGGCATGAGTTTCAGGGCATGAGTTTCAGTGCAGAAGTTTCAGGGCATGTAATTCAGGGCGTGAGTTTCAGGATATGAGATTTATGGCATGTGTTTCAGTGCAGGAGTTTCAGGGCATGAGATTCAGGGCATGAGTTTCAGGGCATGAGATTCAGGACAGCAGTTTCAAGGCATGAGATTCAGGGCATGAGTTTCAGTGCATTAGTTTGAGGGCAGGAGTTTCAAGGCATGAGATTCAGGGCATGAGTTTCAGTGCATGAGTTTGAGGGCAGGAGTTTCAGGGCATGAGATTCAGGGCATGAGTTTCAGGGCATGAGATTCAGGGCAGGTATTTCAGGGCATGTAATTCAGGGCATCAGTTTCTGGGCAGATGATTCAGGGCAGGAGTTTTAGGGCATGTGATTCAGGGCATGAGTTTCACTGCATGAGTTTCAGGGCAGGAGTTTCAGGGTATGTGATTTAGGGCATGAGTTTCAGGGCATGAGGTTCAGGGCATGAGTTTCAGGGCATGAGATTCAGGGCATGAGTTTCAGTGCAGGAACTTGAGGGCATGAGATTCAGTGCACGAGTTTCAGAGCTTGAGATTCAGGGCATGAGATTCAGGGCATGATTTTCAGGGCAGGAGATTCAGGGCAGGTGTTTCAGGGCATGAGATTCAGGGCATGAGTTTCAGGGCAGGAGATTCAGGGCATGAGTTTCAGGGCATGAGTTTCAGGGCAGGAGTTTCAGGGCATGTGATACAGGGAGTGAGTTTCAGGATATGAGATTCATGGCATGAGATTCAGGGCATGAGTTTCAGGGTAGGTGATTCAGGGCAGGATTTTCAGGACATGAGATTCAGGGCATGAGTTTCAGTGCAGGAACTTGAGGTCATGAGATTCAGTGCACGACTTACAGAGCGTGAGATTCAGGGCATGAGATTCAGGGCATGAGTTTTAGGACAGGAGATTCAGGGCATGAGTTTCAGGGCATGAGTTTCAGGTCAGGAGTTTTAGGGCATGAGTTTCAGGGAATGAGATTCAGGGCTTGAGTTTCAGGGCATGAGGTTCAGGGCATGAGTTTCAGGTCATGAGATTCAGGGCATGAGTTTCAGTCCAGGAACTTGAGGGCATGAGATTCAGTGCATGAGTTTCAGAGCATGAGATTCAGGGCATGATTTTCAGGGCAGGAGATTCAGGGCAGGTGTTTCAGTGCAGGAGTTTCAGGGCATGAGATTCAGGGCATGAGATTCAGGGCATGAGTTTCAGGACAGGAGATTCAGGGCATGAGTTTCAGGGCATGAGTTTCAGGGCAGGAGTTTCAGGGCATGTGATTCAGGGCGTGAGTTTCAGGATATGAGCTTCATGGCATGAGTTTCAGTGCAGGAGTTTCAGGGCATGAGATTCAGGGCATGAGTTTTAGGACAGGAGATTCAGGGCATGAGTTTCAGGGCATGAGTTTCAGGGCAGCAGTTTCAGGGCAGGAGTTGTAGGGCATGAGTTTCAGTGCATGAGTTTCAGGGCAGGAGTTTCAGGGTATGTGATTTAGGGCATGAGTTTCAGGGCATGAGATTCAGGGCTTGAGTTTCAGGGCATGAGGTTCAGGGCATGAGTTTCAGGTCATGAGATTCAGGGCATGAGTTTCAGTCCAGGAACTTGAGGGCATGAGATTCAGTGCATGAGTTTCAGAGCATGAGATTCAGGGCATGAGATTCAGTGCATGATTTTCAGGGCAGGAGATTCAGAGCAGGTGTTTCAGTGCAGGAATTTCAGGGCATGAGATTCAGGGCATGAGATTCAGGGCATGAGTTTCAGGGCAGGAGTTTCAGGGCAGGAGTTTCAGAGCATGTGATTCAGGGCGTGAGTTTCAGGATATGAGATTCAGAGCATGTGATTCAGGGCGTGAGTTTCAGGATATGAGATTCATGGCATGAGTTTCAGTGCAGGAGTTTCAGGGCATGAGATTCAGGGCATGAGTTTCAGTGCATGAGTTTGAGGGCAGGAGTTTCAAGGCATGAGATTCAGGGCATGAGTTTCAGTGCATGAGTTTGAGGGAAGGAGTTTCAGGGCATGAGATTCAGGGCATGAGTTTCAGGGCATGAGATCAGGGCAGGTATTTCAGGGCATGTAATTCAGGGCATGAGATTCTGGGCATATGATTCAGGGCATGAGTTTCAGTGCATGAGTTTCAGGGCAGGAGTTTCAGGGTATGTGATTTAGGGCATGAGTTTCAGGGCATGAGATTCAGGGCTTGAGTTTCAGGGCATCAGGTTCAGGGCATGAGTTTCAGGGCATGAGATTCAGGGCATGAGTTTCAGTGCAGGAACTTGAGGGCATGAGATTCAGTGCACGAGTTTCAGAGCATGAGATTCAGGGCATGAGATTCAGGGCATGATTTTCAGGGCAGGAGATTCAGGGCAGGTGTTTCAGTGCAGGAGTTTCAGGGCATGAGATTCAGGGCATGAGATTCAGGGCATGAGATTCAGGGCATGATTTTCAGGGCAGGAGATTCAGGGCAGGTGTTTCAGTGCAGGAGTTTCAGGGCATGAGATTCAGGGCATGAGATTCAGGGCATGAGTTTCAGGACAGGAGATTCAGGGCATGAGTTTCAGGACATGAGTTTCAGGGCATGAGTTTCAGGGCAGGAGTTTCAGGGCATGTGATTCAGGGCGTGAGTTTCAGGATATGAGATTCATGGCATGAGTTTCAGTGCAGGAGTTTCAGGGCATGAGATTCAGAGCATGAGTTTCAGGGTAGGTGATTCAGGGCAGGAGTTTCAGGACATGAGATTCAGGGCATGAGTTTCAGTGCAGGAACTTGAGGTCATGAGATTCAGTGCACGAGTTTCAGAGCATGAGATTCAGGGCATGAGATTCAGGGCATGAGTTTCAGGGCAGGAGATTCAGGGCAGGTGTTTCACTGCAAGAGTTTCAGGGCATGAGATTCACGGCATGAGATTCAGGGCATGAGATTTAGTACAGGAGATTCAGTGCATGAGTTTCAGGGCATGAGTTTCAGGGCAGGAGTTGAGGGCATGTGATTCAGGGCATGAGTTTCAGTGCATGAGTTTCAGGGCAGGAGTATCTGGGTATGTGATTTAGGGCATGAGTTTCAGGGCATGAGATTCAGGGCTTGAGTTTCAGGGCATGAGGTTCAGGGCATGAGTTTCAGGTCATGAGATTCAGGGCATGAGTTTCAGTCCAGGAACTTGAGGGCATGAGATTCAGTGCATGAGTTTCAGAGCATGAGATTCAGGGCATGAAATTCAGGGCATGATTTTCAGGGCAGGAGATTCAGGGCAGGTGTTTCAGTGCAGGACTTTCAGGGCATGAGATTCAGGGCTTGAGTTTAAGGGCATGAGTTTCAGGGCATAAGTTTCAGGACATGAGTTTCAGGGAATGAGACTCAGGACATGAGTTTCAGGGCATGAGTTTCAGTGCAGGAACTTGAGGGCATGAGATTCAGGGCATGAGTTTCAGGACAGGAGATTCAGGGCATGAGTTTCAGGGCATGAGTTTCAGGGCATGAGTTTCAGGGCAGAAGTTTCAGGGCATGTAATTCAGGGCGTGAGTTTCAGGATATGAGATTCATGGCAAGAGTTTCAGTGCAGGAGTTTGAGGGCAGGAGTTTCAAGGCATGAGATTCAGGGCATGAGTTTCAGTGCATGAGTTTGAGGGCAGGAGTTTCAGGGCATGAGATTCAGGGCATGAGTTTCAGGGCATGAGATTCAGGGCAGGTATTTCAGGGCATGTAATTCAGGGCATGAGTTTCTGGGCAGATGATTCAGGGCAGGAGTTTTAGGGCATGTGATTCAGGGCATGAGTTTCAGTGCATGAGTTTCAGGGCAGGAGTTTCAGGGTATGTGATTTAGGGCATGAGTTTCAGGGCATGAGGTTCAGGGCATGAGTTTCAGGGCATGAGATTCAGGGCATGAGTTTCAGTGCAGGAACTTGAGGGCATGAGATTCAGTGCACGAGTTTCAGAGCATGAGATTCAGGGCATGAGATTCAGGGCATGATTTTCAGGGCAGGAGATTCAGGGCAGGTGTTTCAGGGCATGAGATTCAGGGCTTGAGTTTCAGGGCATGAGGTTCAGGGCATGAGTTTCAGGTCATGAGATTCAGGGCATGAGTTTCAGTCCAGGAACTTGAGGGCATGAGATTCAGGGCATGAGATTCAGGGCATGAGTTTAAGGGCATGTGTTTCAGGGCATAAGTTTCAGGACATGAGTTTCAGAGAATGAGATTCAGGACATGAGTTTCAGGGCATGAGTTTCAGTGCAGGAACTTGAGGGCATGAGATTCAGGGCATGAGTTTCAGGACAGGAGATTCAGGCCATGAGTTTCAGGGCATGAGTTTCAGGGCATGAGTTTCAGTGCAGAAGTTTCAGGGCATGTAATTCAGGGCGTGAGTTTCAGGATATGAGATTCATGGCATGTGTTTCAGTGCAGGAGTTTCAGGGCATGAGATTCAGGGCATGAGTTTCAGGGCATGAGATTCAGGACAGCAGTTTCAAGGCATGAGATTCAGGGCATGAGTTTCAGTGCATTAGTTTGAGGGCAGGAGTTTCAAGGCATGAGATTCAGGGCATGAGTTTCAGTGCATGAGTTTGAGGGCAGGAGTTTCAGGGCATGAGATTCAGGGCATGAGTTTCAGGGCATGAGATTCAGGGCATGAGTTTCAGTGCAGGAACTTGAGGGCATGAGATTCAGTGCACGAGTTTCAGAGCTTGAGATTCAGGGCATGAGATTCAGGGCATGATTTTCAGGGCAGGAGATTCAGGGCAGGTGTTTCAGGGCATGAGATTCAGGGCATGAGTTTCAGGGCAGGAGATTCAGGGCATGAGTTTCAGGGCATGAGTTTCAGGGCAGGAGTTTCAGGGCATGTGATACAGGGCGTGAGTTTCAGGATATGTGATTCATGGCATGAGATTCAGGGCATGAGTTTCAGGGTAGGTGATTCAGGGCAGGAGTTTCAGGACATGAGATTCAGGGCATGAGGTTCAGTGCAGGAACTTGAGGTCATGAGATTCAGTGCACGACTTTCAGAGCGTGAGATTCAGGGCATGAGATTCAGGGCATGAGTTTTAGGACAGGAGATTCAGGGCATGAGTTTCAGGGCATGAGTTTCAGGTCAGGAGTTTTAGGGCATGAGTTTCAGGGAATGAGATTCAGGGCATGAGTTTCAGTCCAGGAACTTGAGGGCATGAGATTCAGTGCATGAGTTTCAGAGCATGAGATTCAGGGCATGATTTTCAGGGCAGGAGATTCAGGGCAGGTGTTTCAGTGCAGGAGTTTCAGGGCATGAGATTCAGGGCATGAGATTCAGGGCATGAGTTTCAGGACAGGAGATTCAGGGCATGAGTTTCAGGGCATGAGTTTCAGGGCAGGAGTTTCAGGGCATGTGATTCAGGGCGTGAGTTTCAGGATATGAGATTCATGGCATGAGTTTCAGTGCAGGAGTTTCAGGGCATGAGATTCAGGGCATGAGTTTTAGGACAGGAGATTCAGGGCAGGAGTTGTAGGGCATGAGTTTCAGTGCATGAGTTTCAGGGCAGGAGTTTCAGGTATGTGATTTAGGGCATGAGTTTCAGGGCATGAGATTCAGGGCTTGAGTTTCAGGGCATGAGGTTCAGGGCATGAGTTTCAGGTCACGAGATTCAGGGCATGAGTTTCAGTCCAGGAACTTGAGGGCATGAGATTCAGTGCATGAGTATCAGAGCATGAGATTCAGGGCATGAGATTCAGTGCATGATTTTCAGGGCAGGAGATTCAGAGCAGGTGTTTCAGTGCAGGAGTTTCAGGTCATGAGATTCAGGGCATGAGATTCAGGGCATGAGTTTCAGGGCATGAGTTTCAGGGCAGGAGTTTCAGAGCATGTGATTCAGCGCGTGAGTTTCAGGATATGAGATTCAGAGCATGTGATTCAGGGCGTGAGTTTCAGGATATGAGATTCATGGCATGAGTTTCAGTGCAGGAGTTTCAGGACATGAGATTCAGGGCATGAGTTTCAGTGCATGAGTTTGAGGGCAGGAGTTTCAAGGCATGAGATTCAGGGCATGAGTTTCAGTGCATGAGTTTGAGGGAAGGAGTTTCAGGGCATGAGATTCAGGGCATTAGTTTCAGGGCATGAGATCAGGGCAGGTATTTCAGGGCATGTAATTCAGGGCATGAGATTCTGGGCATATGATTCAGGGCAGGAGTTTTAGGGCATGTGATTCAGGGCATGAGTTTCAGTGCATGAGTTTCAGGGCAGGAGTTTCAGGGTATGTGATTTAGGGCATGAGTTTCAGGGCATGAGATTCAGGGCTTGAGTTTCAGGGCATGAGGTTCAGGGCATGAGTTTCAGGTCATGAGATTCAGGGCATGAGTTTCAGTCCAGGAACTTGAGGGCATGAGATTCAGTGCACGAGTTTCAGAGCATGAGATTCAGGGCATGAGATTCAGGGCATGATTTTCAGGGCAGGAGATTCAGGGCATGAGTTTCAGGACATGAGTTTCAGGGCATGAGTTTCAGGGCAGGAGTTTCAGGACATGTGATTCAGGGCGTGAGTTTCAGGATATGAGATTCATGGCATGAGTTTCAGTGCAGGAGTTTCAGGGCATGAGATTCAGAGCATGAGTTTCAGGGTAGGTGATTCAGGGCAGGAGTTTCAGGACATGAGATTCAGGGCATGAGTTTCAGTGCAGGAACTTGAGGTCATGAGATTCAGTGCACGAGTTTCAGAGCATGAGATTCAGGGCATGAGATTCAGGGCATGAGTTTCAGGGCAGGAGATTCAGGGCAGGTGTTTCACTGCAAGAGTTTCAGGGCATGAGATTCAGGGCATGAGATTCAGGGCATGAGATTTAGTACAGGAGATTCAGTGCATGAGTTTCAGGGCATGAGTTTCAGGGCAGCAGTTGTAGGGCATGTGATTCAGGGCATGAGTTTCAGTGCATGAGTTTCAGGGCAGGAGTTTCTGGGTATGTGATTTAGGGCATGAGTTTCATGGGTATGTGATTTCTGGCATGAGTTTCAGGGCATGAGATTCAGGGCTTGAGTTTCAGGGCATGAGGTTCAGGGCATGAGTTTCAGGTCATGAGATTCAGGGCATGAGTTTCAGTCCAGGAACTTGAGGGCATGAGATTCAGTGCACGAGTTTCAGAGCATGAGATTCAGGGCATGAGATTCAGGGCATGATTTTCAGGGCAGGAGATTCAGGGCATGAGTTTCAGGACATGAGTTTCAGGGCATGAGTTTCAGGGCAGGAGTTTCAGGGCATGTGATTCAGGGCGTGAGTTTCAGGATATGAGATTCATGGCATGAGTTTCAGTGCAGGAGTTTCAGGGCATGAGATTCAGAGCATGAGTTTCAGGGTAGGTGATTCAGGGCAGGAGTTTCAGGACATGAGATTCAGGGCATGAGTTTCAGTGCAGGAACTTGAGGTCATGAGATTCAGTGCACGAGTTTCACAGCATGAGATTCAGGGCATGAGATTCAGGGCATGAGTTTCAGTGCAGGAGATTCAGGGCAGGTGTTTCACTGCAAGAGTTTCAGGGCATGAGATTCAGGGCATGAGATTCAGGGCATGAGATTTAGTACAGGAGATTCAGTGCATGAGTTTCAGGGCATGAGTTTCAGGGCAGGAGTTGAGGGCATGTGATTCAGGGCATGAGTTTCAGTGCATGAGTTTCAGGGCAGGAGTTTCTGGGTATGTGATTTAGGGCATGAGTTTCAGGGCATGAGATTCAGGGCTTGAGTTTCAGGGCATGAGGTTCAGGGCATGAGTTTCAGGTCATGAGATTCAGGGCATGAGTTTCAGTCCAGGAACTTGAGGGCATGAGATTCAGTGCATGAGTTTGAGAGCATGAGATTCAGGGCATGAAATTCAGGGCATGATTTTCAGGGCAGGAGATTCAGGGCAGGTGTTTCAGTGCAGGACTTTCAGGGCATGAGATTCAGGGCATGAGATTCAGGGCTTGAGTTTAAGGGCATGAGTTTCAGGGCATAAGTTTCAGGACATGAGTTTCAGGGAATGAGACTCAGGACATGAGTTTCAGGGCATGAGTTTCAGTGCAGGAACTTGAGGGCATGAGATTCAGGGCATGAGTTTCAGGACAGGAGATTCAGGGCATGAGTTTCAGGGCATGAGTTTCAGGGCATGAGTTTCAGGGCAGAAGTTTCAGGGCATGTAATTCAGGGCGTGAGTTTCAGGATATCAGATTCATGGCAAGAGTTTCAGTGCAGGAGTTTGAGGGCAGGAGTTTCAAGGCATGAGATTCAGGGCATGAGTTTCAGTGCATGAGTTTGAGGGCAGGAGTTTCAGGGCATGAGATTCAGGGCATGATTTTCAGGGCATGAGATTCAGGGCAGGTATTTCAGGGCACGTAATTCAGGGCATGAGTTTCTGGGCAGATGATTCAGGGCAGGAGTTTCAGGGTATGTGATTTAGGGCATGAGTTTCCGGGCATGAGGTTCAGGGCATGAGTTTCAGGTCATGAGATTCAGGGCATGAGTTTCAGTCCAGGAACTTGAGGGCATGAGATTCAGTGCATGAGTTTCAGAGCATGAGATTCAGGGCATGAGATTCAGTTCATGATTTTCAGGGCAGGAGATTCAGAGCAGGTGTTTCAGTGCAGGAGTTTCAGGGCATGAGATTCAGGGCATGAGATTCAGGGCATGAGTTTCAGGGCATGAGTTTCAGGGCAGGAGTTTCAGAGCATGTGATTCAGGGCGTGAGTTTCAGGATATGAGATTCAGAGCATGTGATTCAGGGCGTGAGTTTCAGGATATGAGATTCATGGCATGAGTTTGAGGGCAGGAGTTTCAGGGCATGAGATTCAGGGCATGAGTTTCAGTGCATGAGTTTGAGGGCAGGAGTTTCAAGGCATGAGATTCAGGGCATGAGTTTCAGTGCATGAGTTTGAGGGAAGGAGTTTCAGGGCATGAGATTCAGGGCATGAGTTTCAGGGCATGAGATCAGGGCAGGTATTTCAGGGCATGTAATTCAGGGCATGAGATTCTGGGCATATGATTCAGGGCAGGAGTTTTAGGGCATGTGATTCAGGGCATGAGTTTCAGTGCATGAGTTTCAGGGCAGGTGATTCAGGGCGTGAGTTTCAGGATATGAGATTCATGGCATGAGTTTCAGTGCAGGAGTTTCAGGGCATGAGATTCAGAGCATGAGTTTCAGGGTATGTGATTCAGGGCAGGAGTTTCAGGACATGAGATTCAGGGCATGAGTTTCAGGGCAGGATCTTGAGGTCATGAGATTCAGTGCACGAGTTTCAGAGCATGAGATTCAGGGCATGAGATTCAGGGCATGAGTTTCAGGGCAGGAGATTCAGGGCAGGTGTTTCACTGCAAGAGTTTCAGGGCAAGAGATTCAGGGCATGAGATTCAGGGCATGAGATTTAGTACAGGAGATTCAGTGCATGAGTTTCAGGGCATGAGTTTCAGGGCAGGAGTTGAGGGCATGTGATTCAGGGCATGAGTTTCAGTGCATGAGTTTCAGGGCAGGAGTTTCTGGGTATGTGATTTAGGGCATGAGTTTCAGGGCATGAGATTCAGGGCTTGAGTTTCAGGGCATGAGGTTCAGGGCATGAGTTTCAGGTCATGAGATTCAGGGCATGAGTTTCAGTCCAGGAACTTGAGGGCATGAGATTCAGTGCATGAGTTTGAGAGCATGAGATTCAGGGCACGAAATTCAGGGCATGATTTTCAGGGCAGGAGATTCAGGGCAGGTGTTTCAGTGCAGGACTTTCAGGGCATGAGATTCAGGGCATGAGATTCAGGGCTTGAGTTTAAGGGCATGAGTTTCAGGGCATAAGTTTCAGGACATGAGTTTCAGGGAATGAGACTCAGGACATGAGTTTCAGGGCATGAGTTTCAGTGCAGGAACTTGAGGGCATGAGATTCAGGGCATGAGTTTCAGGACAGGAGATTCAGGGCATGAGTTTCAGGGCATGAGTTTCAGGGCATGAGTTTCATGGCAGAAGTTTCAGGGCATGTAATTCAGGGCGTGAGTTTCAGGATATGAGATTCATGGCAAGAGTTTCAGTGCAGGAGTTTGAGGGCAGGAGTTTCAAGGCATGAGATTCAGGGCATGAGTTTCAGTGCATGAGTTTGAGGGCAGGAGTTTCAGGGCATGAGATTCAGGGCATGATTTTCAGGGCATGAGATTCAGGGCAGGTATTTCAGGGCACGTAATTCAGGGCATGAGTTTCTGGGCAGATGATTCAGGGCAGGAGTTTTAGGGCATGTGATTCAGGGCATGAGTTTCAGTGCATGAGTTTCAGGGCAGGAGTTTCAGGGTATGTGATTTAGGGCATGAGTTTCAGGGCATGAGGTTCAGGGCATGAGTTTCAGGGCATGAGATTCAGGGCATGAGTTTCAGTGCAGGAACTTGAGGGCATGAGATTCAGTGCACGAGTTTCAGAGCATGAGATTCAGGGCATGAGATTCAGGGCATGATTTTCAGGGCAGGAGATTCAGGGCAGGTGTTTCAGGGCATGCGATTCAGGGCATGAGTTTCAGGACAGGAGATTCAGGGCATGAGTTTCAGGGCATGAGTTTCAGGGCAGGAGTTTCAGTGCAGGAACTTGAGGTCATGAGATTCAGTGCACGAGTTTCAGAGCATGAGATTCAGGGCATGAGATTCAGTGCACGAGTTTCAGAGCATGAGAGTCAGGGCATGAGATTCAGGGCATGAGTTTCAGGGCAGGAGATTCGGGGCAGGTGTTTCACTGCAAGAGTTTCAGGGCATGAGATTCAGGGCATGAGATTCAGGGCATGAGATTTAGTACAGGAGATTCAGTGCATGAGTTTCAGGGCATGAGTTTCAGGGCAGGAGTTGTAGGGCATGTGATTCATGGCATGAGTTTCAGTGCATGAGTTTCAGGGCAGGAGTTTCTGGGTATGTGATTTAGGGCATGAGTTTCAGGGCATGAGATTCAGGGCTTGAGTTTCAGGGCATGATGTTCAGGGCATGAGTTTCAGGTCATGAGATTCAGGGCATGAGTTTCAGTCCAGGAACTTGAGGGCATGAGATTCAGTGCACGAGTTTCAGAGCATGAGATTCAGGGCATGAGATTCAGGGCATGATTTTCAGGGCAGGAGATTCAGGGCAGGTGTTTCAGTGCAGGAGTTTCAGGGCATGAGATTCAGGGCATGAGATTCAGGGCATGAGTTTCAGGACAGGAGATTCAGGGCATGAGTTTCAGGACATGAGTTTCAGGGCATGAGTTTCAGGGCAGGAGTTTCAGGGCATGTGATTCAGGGCGTGAGTTTCAGGATATGAGATTCATGGCATGAGTTTCAGTGCAGGAGTTTCAGGGCATGAGATTCAGAGCATGAGTTTCAGGGTAGGTGATTCAGGGCAGGAGTTTCAGGACATGAGATTCAGGGCATGAGTTTCAGTGCAGGAACTTGAGGTCATGAGATTCAGTGCACGAGTTTCAGAGCATGAGATTCAGGGCATGAGATTCAGGGCATGAGTTTCAGGGCAGGAGATTCAGGGCAGGTGTTTCACTGCAAGAGTTTCAGGGCATGAGATTCAGGGCATGAGATTCAGGGCATGAGATTTAGTACAGGAGATTCAGTGCATGAGTTTCAGGGCATGAGTTTCAGAGCAGGAGTTGAGGGCATGTGATTCAGGGCATGAGTTTCAGTGCATGAGTTTCAGGGCAGGAGTATCTGGGTATGTGATTTAGGGCATGGGTTTCAGGGCATGAGATTCAGGGCTTGAGTTTCAGGGCATGAGGTTCAGGGCATGAGTTTCAGGTCATGAGATTCAGGGCATGAGTTTCAGTCCAGGAACTTGAGGGCATGAGATTCAGTGCATGAGTTTCAGAGCATGAGATTCAGGGCATGAAATTCAGGGCATGATTTTCAGGGCAGGAGATTCAGGGCAGGTGTTTCAGTGCAGGACTTTCAGGGCATGAGATTCAGGGCTTGAGTTTAAGGGCATGAGTTTCAGGGCATAAGTTTCAGGACATGAGTTTCAGGGAATGAGACTCAGGACATGAGTTTCAGGGCATGAGTTTCAGTGCAGGAACTTGAGGGCATGAGATTCAGGCCATGAGTTTCAGGGCATGAGTTTCAGGGCATGAGTTTCAGTGCAGAAGTTTCAGGGCATGTAATTCAGGGCGTGAGTTTCAGGATATGAGATTTATGGCATGTGTTTCAGTGCAGGAGTTTCAGGGCATGAGATTCAGGGCATGAGTTTCAGGGCATGAGATTCAGGACAGCAGTTTCAAGGCATGAGATTCAGGGCATGAGTTTCAGTGCATTAGTTTGAGGGCAGGAGTTTCAAGGCATGAGATTCAGGGCATGAGTTTCAGTGCATGAGTTTGAGGGCAGGAGTTTCAGGGCATGAGATTCAGGGCATGAGTTTCAGGGCATGAGATTCAGGGCAGGTATTTCAGGGCATGTAATTCAGGGCATCAGTTTCTGGGCAGATGATTCAGGGCAGGAGTTTTAGGGCATGTGATTCAGGGCATGAGTTTCACTGCATGAGTTTCAGGGCAGGAGTTTCAGGGTATGTGATTTAGGGCATGAGTTTCAGGGCATGAGGTTCAGGGCATGAGTTTCAGGGCATGAGATTCAGGGCATGAGTTTCAGTGCAGGAACTTGAGGGCATGAGATTCAGTGCACGAGTTTCAGAGCTTGAGATTCAGGGCATGAGATTCAGGGCATGATTTTCAGGGCAGGAGATTCAGGGCAGGTGTTTCAGGGCATGAGATTCAGGGCATGAGTTTCAGGGCAGGAGATTCAGGGCATGAGTTTCAGGGCATGAGTTTCAGGGCAGGAGTTTCAGGGCATGTGATACAGGGCGTGAGTTTCAGGATATGAGATTCATGGCATGAGATTCAGGGCATGAGTTTCAGGGTAGGTGATTCAGGGCAGGAGTTTCAGGACATGAGATTCAGGGCATGAGGTTCAGTGCAGGAACTTGAGGTCATGAGATTCAGTGCACGACTTTCAGAGCGTGAGATTCAGGGCATGAGATTCAGGGCATGAGTTTTAGGACAGGAGATTCAGGGCATGAGTTTCAGGGCATGAGTTTCAGGTCAGGAGTTTTAGGGCATGAGTTTCAGGGAATGAGATTCAGGGCTTGAGTTTCAGGGCATGAGGTTCAGGGCATGAGTTTCAGGTCATGAGATTCAGGGCATGAGTTTCAGTCCAGGAACTTGAGGGCATGAGATTCAGTGCATGAGTTTCAGAGCATGAGATTCAGGGCATGATTTTCAGGGCAGGAGATTCAGGGCAGGTGTTTCAGTGCAGGAGTTTCAGGGCATGAGATTCAGGGCATGAGATTCAGGGCATGAGTTTCAGGACAGGAGATTCAGGGCATGAGTTTCAGGGCATGAGTTTCAGGGCAGGAGTTTCAGGGCATGTGATTCAGGGCGTGAGTTTCAGGATATGAGATTCATGGCATGAGTTTCAGTGCAGGAGTTTCAGGGCATGAGATTCAGGGCATGAGTTTTAGGACAGGAGATTCAGGGCATGAGTTTCAGGGCATGAGTTTCAGGGCAGCAGTTTCAGGGCAGGAGTTGTAGAGCATGAGTTTCAGTGCATGAGTTTCAGGGCAGGAGTTTCAGGGTATGTGATTTAGGGCATGAGTTTCAGGGCATGAGATTCAGGGCTTGAGTTTCAGGGCATGAGGTTCAGGGCATGAGTTTCAGGTCATGAGATTCAGGGCATGAGTTTCAGTCCAGGAACTTGAGGGCATGAGATTCAGTGCATGAGTTTCAGAGCATGAGATTCAGTGCATGAGATTCAGTGCATGATTTTCAGGGCAGGAGATTCAGAGCAGGTGTTTCAGTGCAGGAGTTTCAGGGCATGAGATTCAGGGCATGAGATTCAGGGCATGAGTTTCAGGGCAGGAGTTTCAGGGCAGGAGTTTCAGAGCATGTGATTCAGGGCGTGAGTTTCAGGATATGAGATTCAGAGCATGTGATTCAGGGCGTGAGTTTCAGGATATGAGATTCATGGCATGAGTTTCAGTGCAGGAGTTTCAGGGCATGAGATTCAGGGCATGAGTTTCAGTGCATGAGTTTGAGGGCAGGAGTTTCAAGGCATGAGATTCAGGGCATGAGTTTCAGTGCATGAGTTTGAGGGAAGGAGTTTCAGGGCATGAGATTCAGGGCATGAGTTTCAGGGCATGAGATCAGGGCAGGTATTTCAGGGCATGTAATTCAGGGCATGAGATTCTGGGCATATGATTCAGGGCATGAGTTTCAGTGCATGAGTTTCAGGGCAGGAGTTTCAGGGTATGTGATTTAGGGCATGAGTTTCAGGGCATGAGATTCAGGGCTTGAGTTTCAGGGCATGAGGTTCAGGGCATGAGTTTCAGGGCATGAGATTCAGGGCATGAGTTTCAGTGCAGGAACTTGAGGGCATGAGATTCAGTGCACGAGTTTCAGAGCATGAGATTCAGGGCATGAGATTCAGGGCATGATTTTCAGGGCAGGAGATTCAGGGCAGGTGTTTCAGTGCAGGAGTTTCAGGGCATGAGATTCAGGGCATGAGATTCAGGGCATGAGATTCAGGGCACGATTTTCAGGGCAGGAGATTCAGGGCAGGTGTTTCAGTGCAGGAGTTTCAGGGCATGAGATTCAGGGCATGAGATTCAGGGCATGAGTTTCAGGACAGGAGATTCAGGGCATGAGTTTCAGGACATGAGTTTCAGGGCATGAGTTTCAGGGCAGGAGTTTCAGGGCATGTGATTCAGGGCGTGAGTTTCAGGATATGAGATTCATGGCATGAGTTTCAGTGCAGGAGTTTCAGGGCATGAGATTCAGAGCATGAGTTTCAGGGTAGGTGATTCAGGGCAGGAGTTTCAGGACATGAGATTCAGGGCATGAGTTTCAGTGCAGGAACTTGAGGTCATGAGATTCAGTGCACGAGTTTCAGAGCATGAGATTCAGGGCATGAGATTCAGGGCATGAGATTTAGTACAGGAGATTCAGTGCATGAGTTTCAGGGCATGAGTTTCAGGGCAGGAGTTGAGGGCATGTGATTCAGGGCATGAGTTTCAGTGCATGAGTTTCAGGGCAGGAGTATCTGGGTATGTGATTTAGGGCATGAGTTTCAGGGCATGAGATTCAGGGCTTGAGTTTCAGGGCATGAGGTTCAGGGCATGAGTTTCAGGTCATGAGATTCAGGGCATGAGTTTCAGTCCAGGAACTTGAGGGCATGAGATTCAGTGCATGAGTTTCAGAGCATGAGATTCAGGGCATGAAATTCAGGGCATGATTTTCAGGGCAGGAGATTCAGGGCAGGTGTTTCAGTGCAGGACTTTCAGGGCATGAGATTCAGGGCTTGAGTTTAAGGGCATGAGTTTCAGGGCATAAGTTTCAGGACATGAGTTTCAGGGAATGAGACTCAGGACATGAGTTTCAGGGCATGAGTTTCAGTGCAGGAACTTGAGGGCATGAGATTCAGGGCATGAGTTTCAGGACAGGAGATTCAGGGCATGAGTTTCAGGGCATGAGTTTCAGGGCATGAGTTTCAGGGCAGAAGTTTCAGGGCATGTAATTCAGGGCGTGAGTTTCAGGATATGAGATTCATGGCAAGAGTTTCAGTGCAGGAGTTTGAGGGCAGGAGTTTCAAGGCATGAGATTCAGGGCATGAGTTTCAGTGCATGAGTTTGAGGGCAGGAGTTTCAGGGTATGTGATTTAGGGCATGAGTTTCAGGGCATGAGATTCAGGGCTTGAGTTTCAGGGCATGAGGTTCAGGGCATGAGTTTCAGGTCATGAGATTCAGGGCATGAGATTCAGGGCATGAGTTTCAGGGCATGATTTTCAGGGCAGGTGTTTCAGAGCATGTGATTCAGGGCGTGAGTTTCAGGATATGAGATTCAGAGCATGTGATTCAGGGCGTGAGTTTCAGGATATGAGATTCATGGCATGAGTTTCAGTGCAGGAGTTTCAGGGCATGAGATTCAGGGCATGAGTTTCAGTGCATGAGTTTGAGGGAAGGAGTTTCAGGGCATGAGATTCAGGGCATGAGTTTCAGGGCATGAGATCAGGGTAGGTATTTCAGGGCATGTAATTCAGGGCTTGAGATTCTGGGCATATGATTCAGGGCAGGAGTTTTAGGGCATGTGATTCAGGGCATGAGTTTCAGTGCATGAGTTTCAGGGCAGGAGTTTCAGGGTATGTGATTTAGGGCATGAGTTTCAGGGCATGAGATTCAGGGCTTGAGTTTCAGGGCATGAGGTTCAGGGCATGAGTTTCAGGGCATGAGATTCAGGGCATGAGTTTCAGTGCAGGAACTTGAGGGCATGAGATTCAGTGCACGAGTTTCAGAGCATGAGATTCAGGGCATGAGATTCAGGGCATGATTTTCAGGGCAGGAGATTCAGGGCAGGTGTTTCAGTGCAGGAGTTTCAGGGCATGAGATTCAGGGCATGAGATTCAGGGCATGAGTTTCAGGACAGGAGATTCAGGGCATGAGTTTCAGGACATGAGTCTCAGGGCATGAGTTTCAGGGCAGGAGTTTCAGGGCATGTGATTCAGGGCGTGAGTTTCAGGATATGAGATTCATGGCATGAGTTTCAGTGCAGGAGTTTCAGGGCATGAGATTCAGAGCATGAGTTTCAGGGTAGGTGATTCAGGGCAGGAGTTTCAGGACATGAGATTCAGGGCATGAGTTTCAGTGCAGGAACTTGACGTCATGAGATTCAGTGCACGAGTTTCAGAGCATGAGATTCAGGGCATGAGATTCAGGGCATATGATTCAGGGCAGGAGTTTTAGGGCATGTGATTCAGGGCATGAGTTTCAGTGCATGAGTTTCAGGGCAGGAGTTTCAGGGTATGTGATTTAGGGCATGAGTTTCAGGGCATGAGATTCAGGGCTTGAGTTTCAGGGCATGAGGTTCAGGGCATGAGTTTCAGGGCATGAGATTCAGGGCATGAGTTTCAGTGCAGGAACTTGAGGGCATGAGATTCAGTGCACGAGTTTCAGAGCATGAGATTCAGGGCATGAGATTCAGGGCATGATTTTCAGGGCAGGAGATTCAGGGCAGGTGTTTCAGTGCAGGAGTTTCAGGGCATGAGATTCAGGGCATGAGATTCAGGGCATGAGTTTCAGGACAGGAGATTCAGGGCATGAGTTTCAGGACATGAGTTTCAGGGCATGAGTTTCAGGGCAGGAGTTTCAGGGCATGTGATTCAGGGCGTGAGTTTCAGGATATGAGATTCATGGCATGAGTTTCAGTGCAGGAGTTTCAGGGCATGAGATTCAGAGCATGAGTTTCAGGGTAGGTGATTCAGGGCAGGAGTTTCAGGACATGAGATTCAGGGCATGAGTTTCAGTGCAGGAACTTGAGGTCATGAGATTCAGTGCACGAGTTTCAGAGCATGAGATTCAGGGCATGAGATTCAGGGCATGAGTTTCAGGGCAGGAGATTCAGGGCAGGTGTTTCACTGCAAGAGTTTCAGGGCATGAGATTCAGGGCATGAGATTCAGGGCATGAGTTTCAGGACAGGAGATTCAGGGCATGAGTTTCAGGGCATGAGTTTCAGGGCAGGAGTTTCAGGGCATTTGATTCAGGGCGTGAGTTTCAGGATATGAGATTCATGGCATGAGTTTCAGTGCAGGAGTTTCAGGGCATGAGATTCAGGGCATGAGTTTTAGGACAGGAGATTCAGGGCATGAGTTTCAGGGCATGAGTTTCAGGGCAGGAGTTTCAGGGCAGGAGTTGTAGGGCATGAGTTTCAGTGCATGAGTTTCAGGGCAGGAGTTTCAGGGTATGTGATTTAGGGCATGAGTTTCAGGGCATGAGATTCAGGGCTTGAGTTTCAGGGCATGAGGTTCAGGGCATGAGTTTCAGGTCATGAGATTCAGGGCATGAGATTCAGGGCATGAGTTTCAGGGCATGATTTTCAGGGCAGGAGTTTCAGAGCATGTGATTCAGGGCGTGAGTTTCAGGATATGAGATTCAGAGCATGTGATTCAGGGCGTGAGTTTCAGGATATGAGATTCATGGCATGAGTTTCAGTGCAGGAGTTTCAGGGCATGAGATTCAGGGCATGAGTTTCAGTGCATGAGTTTGAGGGCAGGAGTTTCAAGGCATGAGATTCAGGGCATGAGTTTCAGTGCATGAGTTTGAGGGAAGGAGTTTCAGGGCATGAGATTCAGGGCATGAGTTTCAGGGCATGAGATCAGGGCAGGTATTTCAGGGCATGTAATTCAGGGCATGAGATTCTGGGCATATGATTCAGGGCAGGAGTTTTAGGGCATGTGATTCAGGGAATGAGTTTCAGTGCATGAGTTTCAGGGCAGGAGTTTCAGGGTATGTGATTTAGGGCATGAGTTTCAGGGCATGAGATTCAGGGCTTGAGTTTCAGGGCATGAGGTTCAGGGCATGAGTTTCAGGGCATGAGATTCAGAGCATGAGTTTCAGTCCAGGAACTTGAGGGCATGAGATTCAGGGCATGAGATTCAGGGCATGAGTTTAAGGGCATGAGTTTCAGGGCATAAGTTTCAGGACATGAGTTTCAGGGCATGAGTTTCAGTGCAGGAACTTGAGGGCATGAGATTCAGGGCATGAGTTTCAGGACAGGAGATTCAGGCCATGAGTTTCAGGGCATGAGTTTCAGGGCATGAGTTTCAGGGCAGAAGTTTCAGGGCATGTAATTCAGGGCGTGAGTTTCAGGATATGAGATTCATGGCATGTGCTTCAGTGCAGGAGTTTCAGGGCATGAGATTCAGGGCATGAGTTTCAGGGCATGAGATTCAGGACAGCAGTTTCAAGGCATGAGATTCAGGGCATGAGTTTCAGTGCATTAGTTTGAGGGCAGGAGTTTCAAGGCATGAGATTCAGGGCATGAGTTTCAGTGCATGAGTTTGAGGGCAGGAGTTTCAGGGCATGAGATTCAGGGCATGAGTTTCAGGGCATGAGATTCAGGGCAGGTATTTCAGGGCATGTAATTCAGGGCATCAGTTTCTGGGCAGATGATTCAGGGCAGGAGTTTTAGGGCATGTGATTCAGGGCATGAGTTTCAGTGCATGAGTTTCAGGGCAGGAGTTTCAGGGTATGTGATTTAGGGCATGAGTTTCAGGGCATGAGGTTCAGGACATGAGTTTAAGGGCATGAGATTCAGGGCATGAGTTTCAGTGCAGGAACTTGAGGGCATGAGATTCAGTGCACGAGTTTCAGAGCATGAGATTCAGGGCATGAGATTCAGGGCATGATTTTCAGGGCAGGAGATTCAGGGCAGGTGTTTCAGGGCATGAGATTCAGGGCATGAGTTTCAGGGCAGGAGATTCAGGGCATGAGTTTCAGGGCATGAGTTTCAGGGCAGGAGTTTCAGGGCATGTGATACAGGGCGTGAGTTTCAGGATATGAGATTCATGGCATGAGTTTCAGTGCAGGAGTTTCAGGGCATGAGATTCAGGGCGTGAGTTTCAGGGTAGGTAATTCAGGGCAGGAGTTTCAGGACATGAGATTCAGGGCATGAATTTCAGTGCAGGAACTTGAGGTCATGAGATTCAGTGCACGACTTTCAGAGCGTGAGATTCAGGGCATGAGATTCAGGGCATGAGTTTTAGGACAGGAGATTTAGGGCATGAGTTTCAGGCATGAGTTTCAGGGCATGAGTTTCAGGGCAGGAGTTTTAGGGCATGAGTTTCAGGGAATGAGATTCAGGGCTTGAGTTTCAGGGCATGAGGTTCAGGGCATGAGTTTCAGGTCATGAGATTCAGGGCATGAGTTTCAGTACAGGAACTTGAGGGCATGAGATTCAGTGCATGAGTTTCAGAGCATGAGATTCAGGGCATGATTTTCAGGGCAGGAGATTCAGGGCAGGTGTTTCAGTGCAGGAGTTTCAGGGCATGAGATTCAGGGCATGAGATTCAGGGCATGAGTTTCAGGACAGGAGATTCAGGGCATGAGTTTCAGGGCATGAGTTTCAGGGCAGGAGTTTCAGCGCATTTGATTCAGGGCGTGAGTTTCAGGATATGAGATTCATGGCATGAGTTTCAGTGCAGGAGTTTCAGGGCATGAGATTCAGGGCATGAGTTTTAGGACAGGAGATTCAGGGCATGAGTTTCAGGGCATGAGTTTCAGGGCAGGAGTTTCAGGGCAGGAGTTGTAGGGCATGAGTTTCAGTGCATGAGATTCAGGGCAGGAGTTTCAGGGTATGTGATTTAGGGCATGAGTTTCAGGGCATGAGATTCAGGGCTTGAGTTTCAGGGCATGAGGTTCAGGGCATGAGTTTCAGGTCATGAGATTCAGGGCATGAGTTTCAGTCCAGGAACTTGAGGGCATGAGATTCAGTGCATGAGTTTCAGAGCATGAGATTCAGGGCATGAGATTCAGTGCATGATTTTCAGGGCAGGAGATTCAGAGCAGGTGTTTCAGTGCAGGAGTTTCAGGGCATGAGATTCAGGGCATGAGATTCAGGGCATGAGTTTCAGGGCATGATTTTCAGGGCAGGAGTTTCAGAGCATGTGATTCAGGGCGTGAGTTTCAGGATATGAGATTCAGAGCATGTGATTCAGGGCGTGAGTTTCAGGATATGAGATTCATGGCATGAGTTTCAGTGCAGGAGTTTCAGGGCATGAGATTCAGGGCATGAGTTTCAGTGCATGAGTTTGAGGGCAGGAGTTTCAAGGCATGAGATTCAGGGCATGAGTTTCAGTGCATGAGTTTGAGGGAAGGAGTTTCAGGGCATGAGATTCAGGGCATGAGTTTCAGGGCATGAGATCAGGGCAGGTATTTCAGGGCATGTAATTCAGGGCATGAGATTCTGGGCATATGATTCAGGGCAGGAGTTTTAGGGCATGTGATTCAGGGCATGAGTTTCAGTGCATGAGTTTCAGGGCAGGAGTTTCAGGGTATGTGATTTAGGGCATGAGTTTCAGGGCATGAGATTCAGGGCTTGAGTTTCAGGGCATGAGATTCAGTGCATGAGTTTCAGAGCATGAGATTCAGGGCATGATTTTCAGGGCAGGAGATTCAGGGCAGGTGTTTCAGTGCAGGAGTTTCAGGGCATGAGATTCAGGGCATGAGATTCAGGGCATGAGTTTCAGGACAGGAGATTCAGGGCATGAGTTTCAGGGCATGAGTTTCAGGGCAGGAGTTTCAGGGCATTTGATTCAGGGCGTGAGTTTCAGGATATGAGATTCATGGCATGAGTTTCAGTGCAGGAGTTTCAGGGCATGAGATTCAGGGCATGAGTTTTAGGACAGGAGATTCAGGGCATTAGTTTCAGGGCATGAGTTTCAGGGCAGGAGTTTCAGGGCAGGAGTTGTAGGGCATGAGTTTCAGTGCATGAGTTTCAGGGCAGGAGTTTCAGGGTATGTGATTTAGGGCATGAGTTTCAGGGCATGAGATTCAGGGCTTGAGTTTCAGGGCATGAGGTTCAGGGCATGAGTTTCAGGTCATGAGATTCAGGGCATGAGATTCAGGGCATGAGTTTCAGGGCATGATTTTCAGGGCAGGAGTTTCAGAGCATGTGATTCAGGGCGTGAGTTTCAGGATATGAGATTCAGAGCATGTGATTCAGGGCGTGAGTTTCAGGATATGAGATTCATGGCATGAGTTTCAGTGCAGGAGTTTCAGGGCATGAGATTCAGGGCATGAGTTTCAGTGCATGAGTTTGAGGGCAGGAGTTTCAAGGCATGAGATTCAGGGCATGAGTTTCAGTGCATGAGTTTGAGGGAAGGAGTTTCAGGGCATGAGATTCAGGGCATGAGTTTCAGGGCATGAGATCAGGGTAGGTATTTCAGGGCATGTAATTCAGGGCTTGAGATTCTGGGCATATGATTCAGGGCAGGAGTTTTAGGGCATGTGATTCAGGGCATGAGTTTCAGTGCATGAGTTTCAGGGCAGGAGTTTCAGGGTATGTGATTTAGGGCATGAGTTTCAGGGCATGAGATTCAGGGCTTGAGTTTCAGGGCATGAGGTTCAGGGCATGAGTTTCAGGGCATGAGATTCAGGGCATGAGTTTCAGTGCAGGAACTTGAGGGCATGAGATTCAGTGCACGAGTTTCAGAGCATGAGATTCAGGGCATGAGATTCAGGGCATGATTTTCAGGGCAGGAGATTCAGGGCAGGTGTTTCAGTGCAGGAGTTTCAGGGCATGAGATTCAGGGCATGAGATTCAGGGCATGAGTTTCAGGACAGGAGATTCAGGGCATGAGTTTCAGGACATGAGTCTCAGGGCATGAGTTTCAGGGCAGGAGTTTCAGGGCATGTGATTCAGGGCGTGAGTTTCAGGATATGAGATTCATGGCATGAGTTTCAGTGCAGGAGTTTCAGGGCATGAGATTCAGAGCATGAGTTTCAGGGTAGGTGATTCAGGGCAGGAGTTTCAGGACATGAGATTCAGGGCATGAGTTTCAGTGCAGGAACTTGAGGTCATGAGATTCAGTGCACGAGTTTCAGAGCATGAGATTCAGGGCATGAGATTCAGGGCATATGATTCAGGGCAGGAGTTTTAGGGCATGTGATTCAGGGCATGAGTTTCAGTGCATGAGTTTCAGGGCAGGAGTTTCAGGGTATGTGATTTAGGGCATGAGTTTCAGGGCATGAGATTCAGGGCTTGAGTTTCAGGGCATGAGGTTCAGGGCATGAGTTTCAGGGCATGAGATTCAGGGCATGAGTTTCAGTGCAGGAACTTGAGGGCATGAGATTCAGTGCACGAGTTTCAGAGCATGAGATTCAGGGCATGAGATTCAGGGCATGATTTTCAGGGCAGGAGATTCAGGGCAGGTGTTTCAGTGCAGGAGTTTCAGGGCATGAGATTCAGGGCATGAGATTCAGGGCATGAGTTTCAGGACAGGAGATTCAGGGCATGAGTTTCAGGACATGAGTTTCAGGGCATGAGTTTCAGGGCAGGAGTTTCAGGGCATGTGATTCAGGGCGTGAGTTTCAGGATATGAGATTCATGGCATGAGTTTCAGTGCAGGAGTTTCAGGGCATGAGATTCAGAGCATGAGTTTCAGGGTAGGTGATTCAGGGCAGGAGTTTCAGGACATGAGATTCAGGGCATGAGTTTCAGTGCAGGAACTTGAGGTCATGAGATTCAGTGCACGAGTTTCAGAGCATGAGATTCAGGGCATGAGATTCAGGGCATGAGTTTCAGGGCAGGAGATTCAGGGCAGGTGTTTCACTGCAAGAGTTTCAGGGCATGAGATTCAGGGCATGAGATTCAGGGCATGAGTTTCAGGACAGGAGATTCAGGGCATGAGTTTCAGGGCATGAGTTTCAGGGCAGGAGTTTCAGGGCATTTGATTCAGGGCGTGAGTTTCAGGATATGAGATTCATGGCATGAGTTTCAGTGCAGGAGTTTCAGGGCATGAGATTCAGGGCATGAGTTTTAGGACAGGAGATTCAGGGCATGAGTTTCAGGGCATGAGTTTCAGGGCAGGAGTTTCAGGGCAGGAGTTGTAGGGCATGAGTTTCAGTGCATGAGTTTCAGGGCAGGAGTTTCAGGGTATGTGATTTAGGGCATGAGTTTCAGGGCATGAGATTCAGGGCTTGAGTTTCAGGGCATGAGGTTCAGGGCATGAGTTTCAGGTCATGAGATTCAGTGCATGAGATTCAGGGCATGAGTTTCAGGGCATGATTTTCAGGGCAGGAGTTTCAGAGCATGTGATTCAGGGCGTGAGTTTCAGGATATGAGATTCAGAGCATGTGATTCAGGGCGTGAGTTTCAGGATATGAGATTCATGGCATGAGTTTCAGTGCAGGAGTTTCAGGGCATGAGATTCAGGGCATGAGTTTCAGTGCATGAGTTTGAGGGCAGGAGTTTCAAGGCATGAGATTCAGGGCATGAGTTTCAGTGCATGAGTTTGAGGGAAGGAGTTTCAGGGCATGAGATTCAGGGCATGAGTTTCAGGGCATGAGATCAGGGCAGGTATTTCAGGGCATGTAATTCAGGGCATGAGATTCTGGGCATATGATTCAGGGCAGGAGTTTTAGGGCATGTGATTCAGGGCATGAGTTTCAGTGCATGAGTTTCAGGGCAGGAGTTTCAGGGTATGTGATTTAGGGCATGAGTTTCAGGGCATGAGATTCAGGGCTTGAGTTTCAGGGCATGAGGTTCAGGGCATGAGTTTCAGGGCATGAGATTCAGGGCATGAGTTTCAGTGCAGGAACTTGAGGGCATGAGATTCAGTGCACGAGTTTCAGAGCATGAGATTCAGGGCATGAGATTCAGGGCATGATTTTCAGGGCAGGAGATTCAGGGCAGGTGTTTCAGTGCAGGAGTTTCAGGGCATGAGATTCAGGGCATGAGATTCAGGGCATGAGTTTCAGGACAGGAGATTCAGGGCATGAGTTTCAGGGCATGAGTTTCAGGGCAGGAGTTTCAGGGCATTTGATTCAGGGCGTGAGTTTCAGGATATGAGATTCATGGCATGAGTTTCAGTGCAGGAGTTTCAGGGCATGAGATTCAGGGCATGAGTTTTAGGACAGGAGATTCAGGGCATTAGTTTCAGGGCATGAGTTTCAGGGCAGGAGTTTCAGGGCAGGAGTTGTAGGGCATGAGTTTCAGTGCATGAGTTTCAGGGCAGGAGTTTCAGGGTATGTGATTTAGGGCATGAGTTTCAGGGCATGAGATTCAGGGCTTGAGTTTCAGGGCATGAGGTTCAGGGCATGAGTTTCAGGTCATGAGATTCAGGGCATGAGATTCAGGGCATGAGTTTCAGGGCATGATTTTCAGGGCAGGAGTTTCAGAGCATGTGATTCAGGGCGTGAGTTTCAGGATATGAGATTCAGAGCATGTGATTCAGGGCGTGAGTTTCAGGATATGAGATTCATGGCATGAGTTTCAGTGCAGGAGTTTCAGGGCATGAGATTCAGGGCATGAGTTTCAGTGCATGAGTTTGAGGGCAGGAGTTTCAAGGCATGAGATTCAGGGCATGAGTTTCAGTGCATGAGTTTGAGGGAAGGAGTTTCAGGGCATGAGATTCAGGGCATGAGTTTCAGGGCATGAGATCAGGGTAGGTATTTCAGGGCATGTAATTCAGGGCTTGAGATTCTGGGCATATGATTCAGGGCAGCAGTTTTAGGGCATGTGATTCAGGGCATGAGTTTCAGTGCATGAGTTTCAGGGCAGGAGTTTCAGGGTATGTGATTTAGGGCATGAGTTTCAGGGCATGAGATTCAGGGCTTGAGTTTCAGGGCATGAGGTTCAGGGCATGAGTTTCAGGGCATGAGATTCAGGGCATGAGTTTCAGTGCAGGAACTTGAGGGCATGAGATTCAGTGCACGAGTTTCAGAGCATGAGATTCAGGGCATGAGATTCAGGGCATGATTTTCAGGGCAGGAGATTCAGGGCAGGTGTTTCAGTGCAGGAGTTTCAGGGCATGAGATTCAGGGCATGAGATTCAGGGCATGAGTTTCAGGACAGGAGATTCAGGGCATGAGTTTCAGGACATGAGTCTCAGGGCATGAGTTTCAGGGCAGGAGTTTCAGGGCATGTGATTCAGGGCGTGAGTTTCAGGATATGAGATTCATGGCATGAGTTTCAGTGCAGGAGTTTCAGGGCATGAGATTCAGAGCATGAGTTTCAGGGTAGGTGATTCAGGGCAGGAGTTTCAGGACATGAGATTCAGGGCATGAGTTTCAGTGCAGGAACTTGAGGTCATGAGATTCAGTGCACGAGTTTCAGAGCATGAGATTCAGGGCAAGAGATTCAGGGCATATGATTCAGGGCAGGAGTTTTAGGGCATGTGATTCAGGGCATGAGTTTCAGTGCATGAGTTTCAGGGCAGGAGTTTCAGGGTATGTGATTTAGGGCATGAGTTTCAGGGCATGAGATTCAGGGCTTGAGTTTCAGGGCATGAGGTTCAGGGCATGAGTTTCAGGGCATGAGATTCAGGGCATGAGTTTCAGTGCAGGAACTTGAGGGCATAAGATTCAGTGCACGAGTTTCAGAGCATGAGATTCAGGGCATGAGATTCAGGGCATGATTTTCAGGGCAGGAGATTCAGGGCAGGTGTTTCAGTGCAGGAGTTTCAGGGCATGAGATTCAGGGCATGAGATTCAGGGCATGAGTTTCAGGACAGGAGATTCAGGGCATGAGTTTCAGGACATGAGTTTCAGGGCATGAGTTTCAGGGCAGGAGTTTCAGGGCATGTGATTCAGGGCGTGAGTTTCAGGATATGAGATTCATGGCATGAGTTTCAGTGCAGGAGTTTCAGGGCATGAGATTCAGAGCATGAGTTTCAGGGTAGGTGATTCAGGGCAGGAGTTTCAGGACATGAGATTCAGGGCATGAGTTTCAGTGCAGGAACTTGAGGTCATGAGATTCAGTGCACGAGTTTCAGAGCATGAGATTCAGGGCATGAGATTCAGGGCATGAGTTTCAGGGCAGGAGATTCAGGGCAGGTGTTTCACTGCAAGAGTTTCAGGGCATGAGATTCAGGGCATGAGATTCAGGGCATGAGTTTCAGGACAGGAGATTCAGGGCATGAGTTTCAGGGCATGAGTTTCAGGGCAGGAGTTCCAGGGCATTTGATTCAGGGCGTGAGTTTCAGGATATGAGATTCATGGCATGAGTTTCAGTGCAGGAGTTTCAGGGCATGAGATTCAGGGCATGAGTTTTAGGACAGGAGATTCAGGGCATGAGTTTCAGGGCATGAGTTTCAGGGCAGGAGTTTCAGGGCAGGAGTTGTAGGGCATGAGTTTCAGTGCATGAGTTTCAGGGCAGGAGTTTCAGGGTATGTGATTTAGGGCATGAGTTTCAGGGCATGAGATTCAGGGCTTGAGTTTCAGGGCATGAGGTTCAGGGCATGAGTTTCAGGTCATGAGATTCAGTGCATGAGATTCAGGGCATGAGTTTCAGGGCATGATTTTCAGGGCAGGAGTTTCAGAGCATGTGATTCAGGGCGTGAGTTTCAGGATATGAGATTCAGAGCATGTGATTCAGGGCGTGAGTTTCAGGATATGAGATTCATGGCATGAGTTTCAGTGCAGGAGTTTCAGGGCATGAGATTCAGGGCATGAGTTTCAGTGCATGAGTTTGAGGGCAGGAGTTTCAAGGCATGAGATTCAGGGCATGAGTTTCAGTGCATGAGTTTGAGGGAAGGAGTTTCAGGGCATGAGATTCAGGGCATGAGTTTCAGGGCATGAGATCAGGGCAGGTATTTCAGGGCATGTAATTCAGGGCATGAGATTCTGGGCATATGATTCAGGGCAGGAGTTTTAGGGCATGTGATTCAGGGCATGAGTTTCAGTGCATGAGTTTCAGGGCAGGAGTTTCAGGGTATGTGATTTAGGGCATGAGTTTCAGGGCATGAGATTCAGGGCTTGAGTTTCAGGGCATGAGGTTCAGGGCATGAGTTTCAGGGCATGAGATTCAGGGCATGAGTTTCAGTGCAGGAACTTGAGGGCATGAGATTCAGTGCACGAGTTTCAGAGCATGAGATTCAGGGCATGAGATTCAGGGCATGATTTTCAGGGCAGGAGATTCAGGGCAGGTGTTTCAGTGCAGGAGTTTCAGGGCATGAGATTCAGGGCATGAGATTCAGGGCATGAGTTTCAGGACAGGAGATTCAGGGCATGAGTTTCAGGACATGAGTCTCAGGGCATGAGTTTCAGGGCAGGAGTTTCAGGGCATGTGATTCAGGGCGTGAGTTTCAGGATATGAGATTCATGGCATGAGTTTCAGTGCAGGAGTTTCAGGGCATGAGATTCAGAGCATGAGTTTCAGGGTAGGTGATTCAGGGCAGGAGTTTCAGGACATGAGATTCAGGGCATGAGTTTCAGTGCAGGAACTTGACGTCATGAGATTCAGTGCACGAGTTTCAGAGCATGAGATTCAGGGCATGAGATTCAGGGCATATGATTCAGGGCAGGAGTTTTAGGGCATGTGATTCAGGCCATGAGTTTCAGTGCATGAGTTTCAGGGCAGGAGTTTCAGGGTATGTGATTTAGGGCATGAGTTTCAGGGCATGAGATTCAGGGCTTGAGTTTCAGGGCATGAGGTTCAGGGCATGAGTTTCAGGGCATGAGATTCAGGGCATGAGTTTCAGTGCAGGAACTTGAGGGCATGAGATTCAGTGCACGAGTTTCAGAGCATGAGATTCAGGGCATGAGATTCAGGGCATGATTTTCAGGGCAGGAGATTCAGGGCAGGTGTTTCAGTGCAGGAGTTTCAGGGCATGAGATTCAGGGCATGAGATTCAGGGCATGAGTTTCAGGACAGGAGATTCAGGGCATGAGTTTCAGGACATGAGTTTCAGGGCATGAGTTTCAGGGCAGGAGTTTCAGGGCATGTGATTCAGGGCGTGAGTTTCAGGATATGAGATTCATGGCATGAGTTTCAGTGCAGGAGTTTCAGGGCAGGAGTTTCAGGACATGAGATTCAGGGCATGAGTTTCAGTGCAGGAACTTGAGGTCATGAGATTCAGTGCACGAGTTTCAGAGCGTGAGATTCAGGGCATGAGATTCAGGGCATGAGTTTTAGGACAGGAGATTTAGGGCATGAGTTTCAGGCATGAGTTTCAGGGCATGAGTTTCAGGGCAGGAGTTTTAGGGCATGAGTTTCAGTGCAGGAACTTGACGTCATGAGATTCAGTGCACGAGTTTCAGAGCATGAGATTCAGGGCATGAGATTCAGGGCATGATTTTCAGGGCAGGAGATTCAGGGCAGGTGTTTCAGTGCAGGAGTTTCAGGGCATGAGATTCAGGGCATGAGATTCAGGGCATGAGTTTCAGGACAGGAGATTCAGGGCATGAGTTTCAGGACATGAGTTTCAGGGCATGAGTTTCAGGGCAGGAGTTTCAGGGCATGTGATTCAGGGCGTGAGTTTCAGGATATGAGATTCATGGCATGAGTTTCAGTGCAGGAGTTTCAGGGCAGGAGTTTCAGGACATGAGATTCAGGGCATGAGTTTCAGTGCAGGAACTTGAGGTCATGAGATTCAGTGCACGAGTTTCAGAGCGTGAGATTCAGGGCATGAGATTCAGGGCATGAGTTTTAGGACAGGAGATTTAGGGCATGAGTTTCAGGCATGAGTTTCAGGGCATGAGTTTCAGGGCAGGAGTTTTAGGGCATGAGTTTCAGTGCAGGAACTTGACGTCATGAGATTCAGTGCACGAGTTTCAGAGCATGAGATTCAGGGCATGAGATTCAGGGCATATGATTCAGGGCAGGAGTTTTAGGGCATGTGATTCAGGCCATGAGTTTCAGTGCATGAGTTTCAGGGCAGGAGTTTCAGGGTATGTGATTTAGGGCATGAGTTTCAGGGCATGAGATTCAGGGCTTGAGTTTCAGGGCATGAGGTTCAGGGCATGAGTTTCAGGGCATGAGATTCAGGGCATGAGTTTCAGTGCAGGAACTTGAGGGCATGAGATTCAGTGCACGAGTTTCAGAGCATGAGATTCAGGGCATGAGATTCAGGGCATGATTTTCAGGGCAGGAGATTCAGGGCAGGTGTTTCAGTGCAGGAGTTTCAGGGCATGAGATTCAGGGCATGAGATTCAGGGCATGAGTTTCAGGACAGGAGATTCAGGGCATGAGTTTCAGGACATGAGTTTCAGGGCATGAGTTTCAGGGCAGGAGTTTCAGGGCATGTGATTCAGGGCGTGAGTTTCAGGATATGAGATTCATGGCATGAGTTTCAGTGCAGGAGTTTCAGGGCAGGAGTTTCAGGACATGAGATTCAGGGCATGAGTTTCAGTGCAGGAACTTGAGGTCATGAGATTCAGTGCACGAGTTTCAGAGCATGAGATTCAGGGCATGAGATTCAGGGCATGAGTTTCAGGGCAGGAGATTCAGGGCAGGTGTTTCACTGCAAGAGTTTCAGGGCATGAGATTCAGGGCATGAGATTTAGTACAGGAGATTCAGTGCATGAGTTTCAGGGCATGAGTTTCAGGGCAGGAGTTGTAGGGCATGTGATTCAGGGCATGAGTTTCAGGGCATGAGATCAGGGCAGGTATTTCAGGGCATGTAATTCAGGGCATGAGATTCTGGGCATATGATTCAGGGCAGGAGTTTTAGGGCATGTGATTCAGGGCATGAGTTTCAGTGCATGAGTTTCAGGGCAGGAGTTTCAGGGTATGTGATTTAGGGCATGAGTTTCAGGGCATGAGATTCAGGGCTTGAGTTTCAGGGCATGAGGTTCAGGGCATGAGTTTCAGGGCATGAGATTCAGGGCATGAGTTTCAGTGCAGGAACTTGAGGGCATGAGATTCAGTGCACGAGTTTCAGAGCATGAGATTCAGGGCATGAGATTCAGGGCATGATTTTCAGGGCAGGAGATTCAGGGCAGGTGTTTCAGTGCAGGAGTTTCAGGGCATGAGATTCAGGGCATGAGATTCAGGGCATGAGTTTCAGGACAGGAGATTCAGGGCATGAGTTTCAGGACATGAGTCTCAGGGCATGAGTTTCAGGGCAGGAGTTTCAGGGCATGTGATTCAGGGCGTGAGTTTCAGGATATGAGATTCATGGCATGAGTTTCAGTGCAGGAGTTTCAGGGCATGAGATTCAGAGCATGAGTTTCAGGGTAGGTGATTCAGGGCAGGAGTTTCAGGACATGAGATTCAGGGCATGAGTTTCAGTGCAGGAACTTGAGGTCATGAGATTCAGTGCACGAGTTTCAGAGCATGAGATTCAGGGCATGAGATTCAGGGCATATGATTCAGGGCAGGAGTTTTAGGGCATGTGATTCAGGGCATGAG
Organism: Mobula birostris; assembly: GCF_030028105.1. Classification (NCBI taxonomy): domain Eukaryota; kingdom Metazoa; phylum Chordata; class Chondrichthyes; order Myliobatiformes; family Myliobatidae; genus Mobula; species Mobula birostris. The sequence continues at coordinate 40,089 of NW_027275144.1, forward strand.
TTTCAGTGCATGAGTTTCAGGGCAGGAGTTTCAGGGTATGTGATTTAGGGCATGAGTTTCAGGGCATGAGATTCAGGGCTTGAGTTTCAGGGCATGAGGTTCAGGGCATGAGTTTCAGGGCATGAGATTCAGGGCATGAGTTTCAGTGCAGGAACTTGAGGGCATGAGATTCAGTGCACGAGTTTCAGAGCATGAGATTCAGGGCATGAGATTCAGGGCATGATTTTCAGGGCAGGAGATTCAGGGCAGGTGTTTCAGTGCAGGAGTTTCAGGGCATGAGATTCAGGGCATGAGATTCAGGGCATGAGTTTCAGGACAGGAGATTCAGGGCATGAGTTTCAGGACATGAGTTTCAGGGCATGAGTTTCAGGGCAGGAGTTTCAGGGCATGTGATTCAGGGCGTGAGTTTCAGGATATGAGATTCATGGCATGAGTTTCAGTGCAGGAGTTTCAGGGCATGAGATTCAGGACATGAGTTTCAGTGCATGAGTTTGAGGGCAGGAGTTTCAAGGCATGAGATTCAGGGCATGAGTTTCAGTGCATGAGTTTGAGGGAAGGAGTTTCAGGGCATGAGATTCAGGGCATGAGTTTCAGGGCATGAGATCAGGGCAGGTATTTCAGGGCATGTAATTCAGGGCATGAGATTCTGGGCATATGATTCAGGGCAGGAGTTTTAGGGCATGTGATTCAGGGCATGAGTTTCAGTGCATGAGTTTCAGGGCAGGAGTTTCAGGGTATGTGATTTAGGGCATGAGTTTCAGGGCATGAGATTCAGGGCTTGAGTTTCAGGGCATGAGGTTCAGGGCATGAGTTTCAGGTCATGAGATTCAGGGCATGAGTTTCAGTCCAGGAACTTGAGGGCATGAGATTCAGTGCACGAGTTTCAGAGCATGAGATTCAGGGCATGAGATTCAGGGCATGATTTTCAGGGCAGGAGATTCAGGGCAGGTGTTTCAGTGCAGGAGTTTCAGGGCATGAGATTCAGGGCATGAGATTCAGGGCATGAGTTTCAGGACAGGAGATTCAGGGCATGAGTTTCAGGACATGAGTTTCAGGGCATGAGTTTCAGGGCAGGAGTTTCAGGGCATGTGATTCAGGGCGTGAGTTTCAGGATATGAGATTCATGGCATGAGTTTCAGTGCAGGAGTTTCAGGGCATGAGATTCAGAGCATGAGTTTCAGGGTAGGTGATTCAGGGCAGGAGTTTCAGGACATGAGATTCAGGGCATGAGTTTCAGTGCAGGAACTTGAGGTCATGAGATTCAGTGCACGAGTTTCAGAGCATGAGATTCAGGGCATGAGATTCAGGGCATGAGTTTCAGGGCAGGAGATTCAGGGCAGGTGTTTCACTGCAAGAGTTTCAGGGCATGAGATTCAGGGCATGAGATTCAGGGCATGAGATTTAGTACAGGAGATTCAGTGCATGAGTTTCAGGGCATGAGTTTCAGGGCATGTGATTCAGGGCATGAGTTTCAGTGCATGAGTTTCAGGGCAGGAGTATCTGGGTATGTGATTTAGGGCATGAGTTTCAGGGCATGAGATACAGGGCTTGAGTTTCAGGGCATGAGGTTCAGGGCATGAGTTTCAGGTCATGAGATTCAGGGCATGAGTTTCAGTCCAGGAACTTGAGGGCATGAGATTCAGTGCATGAGTTTCAGAGCATGAGATTCAGGGCATGAAATTCAGGGCATGATTTTCAGGGCAGGAGATTCAGGGAAGGTGTTTCAGTGCAGGACTTTCAGGGCATGAGATTCAGGGCTTGAGTTTAAGGGCATGAGTTTCAGGGCATAAGTTTCAGGACATGAGTTTCAGGGAATGAGACTCAGGACATGAGTTTCAGGGCATGAGTTTCAGTGCAGGAACTTGAGGGCATGAGATTCAGGGCATGAGTTTCAGGACAGGAGATTCAGGGCATGAGTTTCAGGGCATGAGTTTCAGGGCATGAGTTTCAGGGCAGAAGTTTCAGGGCATGTAATTCAGGGCGTGAGATTCAGGATATGAGATTCATGGCAAGAGTTTCAGTACAGGAGTTTGAGGGCAGGAGTTTCAAGGCATGAGATTCAGGGCATGAGTTTCAGTGCATGAGTTTGAGGGCAGGAGTTTCAGGGCATGAGATTCAGGGCATGAGTTTCAGGGCATGAGATTCAGGGCAGGTATTTCAGGGCATGTAATTCAGGGCATGAGTTTCTGGGCAGATGATTCAGGGCAGGAGTTTTAGGGCATGTGATTCAGGGCATGAGTTTCAGTGCATGAGTTTCAGGGCAGGAGTTTCAGGGTATGTGATTTAGGGCATGAGTTTCAGGGCATGAGGTTCAGGGCATGAGTTTCAGGGCATGAGATTCAGGGCATGAGTTTCAGTGCAGGAACTTGAGGGCATGAGATTCAGTGCACGAGTTTCAGAGCATGAGATTCAGGGCATGAGATTCAGGGCATGATTTTCAGGGCAGGAGATTCAGGGCAGGTGTTTCAGGGCATGAGATTCAGGGCATGATTTTCAGGGCAGGAGATTCAGGGCAGGTGTTTCAGTGCAGGAGTTTCAGGGCATGAGATTCAGGGCATGAGATTCAGGGCATGAGTTTCAGGACAGGAGATTCAGGGCATGAGTTTCAGGACATGAGTTTCAGGGCATGAGTTTCAGGGCAGGAGTTTCAGGGCATGTGATTCAGGGCGTGAGTTTCAGGATATGAGATTCATGGCATGAGTTTCAGTGCAGGAGTTTCAGGGCAGGAGTTTCAGGACATGAGATTCAGGGCATGAGTTTCAGTGCAGGAACTTGAGGTCATGAGATTCAGTGCACGAGTTTCAGAGCATGAGATTCAGGGCATGAGATTCAGGGCATGAGTTTCAGGGCAGGAGATTCAGGGCAGGTGTTTCACTGCAAGAGTTTCAGGGCATGAGATTCAGGGCATGAGATTTAGTACAGGAGATTCAGTGCATGAGTTTCAGGGCATGAGTTTCAGGGCAGGAGTTGTAGGGCATGTGATTCAGGGCATGAGTTTCAGGGCATGAGATCAGGGCAGGTATTTCAGGGCATGTAATTCAGGGCATGAGATTCTGGGCATATGATTCAGGGCAGGAGTTTTAGGGCATGTGATTCAGGGCATGAGTTTCAGTGCATGAGTTTCAGGGCAGGAGTTTCAGGGTATGTGATTTAGGGCATGAGTTTCAGGGCATGAGATTCAGGGCTTGAGTTTCAGGGCATGAGGTTCAGGGCATGAGTTTCAGGGCATGAGATTCAGGGCATGAGTTTCAGTGCAGGAACTTGAGGGCATGAGATTCAGTGCACGAGTTTCAGAGCATGAGATTCAGGGCATGAGATTCAGGGCATGATTTTCAGGGCAGGAGATTCAGGGCAGGTGTTTCAGTGCAGGAGTTTCAGGGCATGAGATTCAGGGCATGAGATTCAGGGCATGAGTTTCAGGACAGGAGATTCAGGGCATGAGTTTCAGGACATGAGTCTCAGGGCATGAGTTTCAGGGCAGGAGTTTCAGGGCATGTGATTCAGGGCGTGAGTTTCAGGATATGAGATTCATGGCATGAGTTTCAGTGCAGGAGTTTCAGGGCATGAGATTCAGAGCATGAGTTTCAGGGTAGGTGATTCAGGGCAGGAGTTTCAGGACATGAGATTCAGGGCATGAGTTTCAGTGCAGGAACTTGACGTCATGAGATTCAGTGCACGAGTTTCAGAGCATGAGATTCAGGGCATGAGATTCAGGGCATATGATTCAGGGCAGGAGTTTTAGGGCATGTGATTCAGGGCATGAGTTTCAGTGCATGAGTTTCAGGGCAGGAGTTTCAGGGTATGTGATTTAGGGCATGAGTTTCAGGGCATGAGATTCAGGGCTTGAGTTTCAGGGCATGAGGTTCAGGGCATGAGTTTCAGGGCATGAGATTCAGGGCATGAGTTTCAGTGCAGGAACTTGAGGGCATGAGATTCAGTGCACGAGTTTCAGAGCATGAGATTCAGGGCATGAGATTCAGGGCATGATTTTCAGGGCAGGAGATTCAGGGCAGGTGTTTCAGTGCAGGAGTTTCAGGGCATGAGATTCAGGGCATGAGATTCAGGGCATGAGTTTCAGGACAGGAGATTCAGGGCATGAGTTTCAGGACATGAGTTTCAGGGCATGAGTTTCAGGGCAGGAGTTTCAGGGCATGTGATTCAGGGCGTGAGTTTCAGGATATGAGATTCATGGCATGAGTTTCAGTGCAGGAGTTTCAGGGCATGAGATTCAGAGCATGAGTTTCAGGGTAGGTGATTCAGGGCAGGAGTTTCAGGACATGAGATTCAGGGCATGAGTTTCAGTGCAGGAACTTGAGGTCATGAGATTCAGTGCACGAGTTTCAGAGCATGAGATTCAGGGCATGAGATTCAGGGCATGAGTTTCAGGGCAGGAGATTCAGGGCAGGAGTTTCAGGGCATGAGTTTCAGGGCAGGAGTTTCAGGGCATTTGATTCAGGGCGTGAGTTTCAGGATATGAGATTCATGGCATGAGTTTCAGTGCAGGAGTTTCAAGGCATGAGATTCAGGGCATGAGTTTTAGGACAGGAGATTCAGGGCATGAGTTTCAGGGCATGAGTTTCAGGGCAGGAGTTTCAGGGCAGGAGTTGTAGGGCATGAGTTTCAGTGCATGAGTTTCAGGGCAGGAGTTTCAGGGTATGTGATTTAGGGCATGAGTTTCAGGGCATGAGATTCAGGGCTTGAGTTTCAGGGCATGAGGTTCAGGGCATGAGTTTCAGGTCATGAGATTCAGGGCATGAGATTCAGGGCATGAGTTTCAGGGCATGATTTTCAGGGCAGGAGTTTCAGAGCATGTGATTCAGGGCGTGAGTTTCAGGATATGAGATTCAGAGCATGTGATTCAGGGCGTGATTTTCAGGATATGAGATTCATGGCATGAGTTTCAGTGCAGGAGTTTCAGGGCATGAGATTCAGGGCATGAGTTTCAGTGCATGAGTTTGTGGGCAGGAGTTTCAAGGCATGAGATTCAGGGCATGAGTTTCAGTGCATGAGTTTGAGGGAAGGAGTTTCAGGGCATGAGATTCAGGGCATGAGTTTCAGGGCATGAGATCAGGGCAGGTATTTCAGGGCATGTAATTCAGGGCATGAGATTCTGGGCATATGATTCAGGGCAGGAGTTTTAGGGCATGTGATTCAGGGCATGAGTTTCAGTGCATGAGTTTCAGGGCAGGAGTTTCAGGGTATGTGATTTAGGGCATGAGTTTCAGGGCATGAGATTCAGGGCTTGAGTTTCAGGGCATGAGGTTCAGGGCATGAGTTTCAGGGCATGAGATTCAGGGCATGAGTTTCAGTGCAGGAACTTGAGGGCATGAGATTCAGTGCACGAGTTTCAGAGCATGAGATTCAGGGCATGAGATTCAGGGCATGATTTTCAGGGCAGGAGATTCAGGGCAGGTGTTTCAGTGCAGGAGTTTCAGGGCATGAGATTCAGGGCATGAGATTCAGGGCATGAGTTTCAGGACAGGAGATTCAGGGCATGAGTTTCAGGACATGAGTCTCAGGGCATGAGTTTCAGGGCAGGAGTTTCAGGGCATGTGATTCAGGGCGTGAGTTTCAGGATATGAGATTCATGGCATGAGTTTCAGTGCAGGAGTTTCAGGGCATGAGATTCAGAGCATGAGTTTCAGGGTAGGTGATTCAGGGCAGGAGTTTCAGGACATGAGATTCAGGGCATGAGTTTCAGTGCAGGAACTTGACGTCATGAGATTCAGTGCACGAGTTTCAGAGCATGAGATTCAGGGCATGAGATTCAGGGCATATGATTCAGGGCAGGAGTTTTAGGGCATGTGATTCAGGGCATGAGTTTCAGTGCATGAGTTTCAGGGCAGGAGTTTCAGGGTATGTGATTTAGGGCATGAGTTTCAGGGCATGAGATTCAGGGCTTGAGTTTCAGGGCATGAGGTTCAGGGCATGAGTTTCAGGGCATGAGATTCAGGGCATGAGTTTCAGTGCAGGAACTTGAGGGCATGAGATTCAGTGCACGAGTTTCAGAGCATGAGATTCAGGGCATGAGATTCAGGGCATGATTTTCAGGGCAGGAGATTCAGGGCAGGTGTTTCAGTGCAGGAGTTTCAGGGCATGAGATTCAGGGCATGAGATTCAGGGCATGAGTTTCAGGACAGGAGATTCAGGGCATGAGTTTCAGGACATGAGTTTCAGGGCATGAGTTTCAGGGCAGGAGTTTCAGGGCATGTGATTCAGGGCGTGAGTTTCAGGATATGAGATTCATGGCATGAGTTTCAGTGCAGGAGTTTCAGGGCATGAGATTCAGAGCATGAGTTTCAGGGTATGTGATTCAGGGCAGGAGTTTCAGGACATGAGATTCAGGGCATGAGTTTCAGTGCAGGAACTTGAGGTCAAGAGATTCAGTGCACGAGTTTCAGAGCATGAGATTCAGGGCATGAGATTCAGGGCATGAGTTTCAGGGCAGGAGATTCAGGGCAGGTGTTTCACTGCAAGAGTTTCAGGGCATGAGATTCAGGGCATGAGATTTAGTACAGGAGATTCAGTGCATGAGTTTCAGGGCATGAGTTTCAGGGCAGGAGTTGTAGGGCATGTGATTCAGGGCATGAGTTTCAGTGCATGAGTTTCAGGGCAGGAGTTTCTGGGTATGTGATTTAGGGCATGAGTTTCAGGGTATGTGATTTAGGGCATGAGTTTCAGGGCATGAGATTCAGGGCTTGAGTTTCAGGGCATGAGGTTCAGGGCATGAGTTTCAGGTCATGAGATTCAGGGCATGAGTTTCAGTCCAGGAACTTGAGGGCATGAGATTCAGTGCACGAGTTTCAGAGCATGAGATTCAGGGCATGAGATTCAGGGCATGATTTTCAGGGCAGGAGATTCAGGGCAGGTGTTTCAGTGCAGGAGTTTCAGGGCATGAGATTCAGGGCATGAGATTCAGGGCATGAGTTTCAGGGCAGGAGATTCAGGGCAGGAGTTTCAGGGCATGAGTTTCAGGGCAGGAGTTTCAGGGCATTTGATTCAGGGCGTGAGTTTCAGGATATGAGATTCATGGCATGAGTTTCAGTGCAGGAGTTTCAGGGCATGAGATTCAGGGCATGAGTTTTAGGACAGGAGATTCAGGGCATGAGTTTCAGGGCATGAGTTTCAGGGCAGGAGTTTCAGGGCAGGAGTTGTAGGGCATGAGTTTCAGTGCATGAGTTTCAGGGCAGGAGTTTCAGGGTATGTGATTTAGGGCATGAGTTTCAGGGCATGAGATTCAGGGCTTGAGTTTCAGGGCATGAGGTTCAGGGCATGAGTTTCAGGTCATGAGATTCAGGGCATGAGATTCAGGGCATGAGTTTCAGGGCATGATTTTCAGGGCAGGAGTTTCAGAGCATGTGATTCAGGGCGTGAGTTTCAGGATATGAGATTCAGAGCATGTGATTCAGGGCGTGATTTTCAGGATATGAGATTCATGGCATGAGTTTCAGTGCAGGAGTTTCAGGGCATGAGATTCAGGGCATGAGTTTCAGTGCATGAGTTTGTGGGCAGGAGTTTCAAGGCATGAGATTCAGGGCATGAGTTTCAGTGCATGAGTTTGAGGGAAGGAGTTTCAGGGCATGAGATTCAGGGCATGAGTTTCAGGGCATGAGATCAGGGCAGGTATTTCAGGGCATGTAATTCAGGGCATGAGATTCTGGGCAAATGATTCAGGGCAGGAGTTTTAGGGCATGTGATTCAGGGCATGAGTTTCAGTGCATGAGTTTCAGGGCAGGAGTTTCAGGGTATGTGATTTAGGGCATGAGTTTCAGGGCATGAGATTCAGGGCTTGAGTTTCAGGGCATGAGGTTCAGGGCATGAGTTTCAGGGCATGAGATTCAGGGCATGAGTTTCAGTGCAGGAACTTGAGGGCATGAGATTCAGTGCACGAGTTTCAGAGCATGAGATTCAGGGCATGAGATTCAGGGCATGATTTTCAGGGCAGGAGATTCAGGGCAGGTGTTTCAGTGCAGGAGTTTCAGGGCATGAGATTCAGGGCATGAGATTCAGGGCATGAGTTTCAGGACAGGAGATTCAGGGCATGAGTTTCAGGACATGAGTCTCAGGGCATGAGTTTCAGGGCAGGAGTTTCAGGGCATGTGATTCAGGGCGTGAGTTTCAGGATATGAGATTCATGGCATGAGTTTCAGTGCAGGAGTTTCAGGGCATGAGATTCAGAGCATGAGTTTCAGGGTAGGTGATTCAGGGCAGGAGTTTCAGGACATGAGATTCAGGGCATGAGTTTCAGTGCAGGAACTTGACGTCATGAGATTCAGTGCACGAGTTTCAGAGCATGAGATTCAGGGCATGAGATTCAGGGCATATGATTCAGGGCAGGAGTTTTTAGGGCATGTGATTCAGGGCATGAGTTTCAGTGCATGAGTTTCAGGGCAGGAGTTTCAGGGTATGTGATTTAGGGCATGAGTTTCAGGGCATGAGATTCAGGGCTTGAGTTTCAGGGCATGAGGTTCAGGGCATGAGTTTCAGGGGCATGAGATTCAGGGCATGAGTTTCAGTGCAGGAACTTGAGGGGCATGAGATTCAGTGCACGAGTTTCAGAGCATGAGATTCAGGGCATGAGATTCAGGCATGATTTTCAGGGCAGGAGATTCAGGGCAGGTGTTTCAGTGCAGGAGTTTCAGGGCATGAGATTCAGGGCATGAGATTCAGGGCATGAGTTTCAGGACAGGAGATTCAGGGCATGAGTTTCAGGACATGAGTTTCAGGGCATGAGTTTCAGGGCAGGAGTTTCAGGGCATGTGATTCAGGGCGTGAGTTTCAGGATATGAGATTCATGGCATGAGTTTCAGTGCAGGAGTTTCAGGGCATGAGATTCAGAGCATGAGTTTCAGGGTAGGTGATTCAGGGCAGGAGTTTCAGGACATGAGATTCAGGGCATGAGTTTCAGTGCAGGAACTTGAGGTCAAGAGATTCAGTGCACGAGTTTCAGAGCATGAGATTCAGGGCATGAGATTCAGGGCATGAGTTTCAGGGCAGGAGATTCAGGGCAGGTGTTTCACTGCAAGAGTTTCAGGGCATGAGATTCAGGGCATGAGATTTAGTACAGGAGATTCAGTGCATGAGTTTCAGGGCATGAGTTTCAGGGCAGGAGTTGTAGGGCATGTGATTCAGGGCATGAGTTTCAGTGCATGAGTTTCAGGGCAGGAGTTTTCTGGGTATGTGATTTAGGGCATGAGTTTCAGGGTATGTGATTTAGGGCATGAGTTTCAGGGCATGAGATTCAGGGCTTGAGTTTCAGGGCATGAGGTTCAGGGCATGAGTTTCAGGTCATGAGATTCAGGGCATGAGTTTCAGTCCAGGAACTTGAGGGCATGAGATTCAGTGCACGAGTTTCAGAGCATGAGATTCAGGGCATGAGATTCAGGCATGATTTTCAGGGCAGGAGATTCAGGGCAGGTGTTTCAGTGCAGGAGTTTCAGGGCATGAGATTCAGGGCATGAGATTCAGGGCATGAGTTTCAGGACAGGAGATTCAGGGCATGAGTTTCAGGACATGAGTTTCAGGGCATGAGTTTCAGGGCAGGAGTTTCAGGGCATGTGATTCAGGGCGTGAGTTTCAGGGATATGAGATTCATGGCATGAGTTTCAGTGCAGGAGTTTCAGGGCATGAGATTCAGAGCATGAGTTTCAGGGTAGGTGATTCAAGGCAGGAGTTTCAGGACATGAGATTCAGGGCATGAGTTTCAGTGCAGGAACTTGAGGTCATGAGATTCAGTGCACGAGTTTCAGAGCATGAGATTCAGGCATGAGATTCAGGGCATGAGTTTCAGGGCAGGAGATTCAGGGCAGGTGTTTCACTGCAAGAGTTTCAGGGCATGAGATTCAGGGCATGAGATTCAGGGCATGAGATTTAGTACAGGAGATTCAGTGCATGAGTTTCAGGGCATGAGTTTCAGGGCAGGAGTTGAGGGCATGTGATTCAGGGCATGAGTTTCAGTGCATGAGTTTCAGGGCAGGAGTATCTGGGTATGTGATTTAGGGCATGAGTTTCAGGGCATGAGATTCAGGGCTTGAGTTTCAGGGCATGAGGTTCAGGGCATGAGTTTCAGGTCATGAGATTCAGGGGCATGAGTTTCAGTCCAGGAACTTGAGGGCATGAGATTCAGTGCATGAGTTTCAGAGCATGAGATTCAGGGCATGAAATTCAGGGCATGATTTTCAGGGCAGGAGATTCAGGGCAGGTGTTTCAGTGCAGGACTTTCAGGGCATGAGATTCAGGGCTTGAGTTTAAGGGCATGAGTTTCAGGGCATAAATTTCAGGACATGAGTTTCAGGGAATGAGACTCAGGACATGAGTTTCAGGGCATGAGTTTCAGTGCTGGAACTTGAGGGCATGAGATTCAGGGCATGAGTTTCAGGACAGGAGATTCAGGGCATGAGTTTCAGGGCATGAGTTTCAGGGCATGAGTTTCAGGGCAGAAGTTTCAGTCAGGGCATGTAATTCAGGGCGTGAGTTTCAGGATATGAGATTCATGGCAAGAGTTTCAGTACAGGAGTTTGAGGGCAGGAGTTTCAAGGCATGAGATTCAGGGCATGAGTTTCAGTGCATGAGTTTGAGGGCAGGAGTTTCAGGCATGAGATTCAGGGCATGAGTTTCAGGGCATGAGATTCAGGGCAGGTATTTCAGGGCATGTAATTCAGGGCATGAGTTTCTGGGCAGATGATTCAGGGCAGGAGTTTTAGGGCATGTGATTCAGGGCATGAGTTTCAGTGCATGAGTTTCAGGGCAGGAGTTTCAGGGTATGTGATTTAGGGCATGAGTTTCAGGGCATGAGGTTCAGGGCATCAGTTTCAGGGCATGAGATTCAGGGCATGAGTTTCAGTGCAGGAACTTGAGGGCATGAGATTCAGTGCACGAGTTTCAGAGCATGAGATTCAGGGCATGAGATTCAGGGCATGATTTTCAGGTCAGGAGATTCAGGGCAGGTGTTTCAGGGCATGAGATTCAGGGCTTGAGTTTCAGGGCATGAGGTTCAGGGCATGAGTTTCAGGACATGAGTTTCAGGGCATGAGTTTCAGGGCAGGAGTTTCAGGGCATGTGATTCAGGGCGTGAGTTTCAGGATATGAGATTCATGGCATGAGTTTCAGTGCAGGAGTTTCAGGGCATAAGATTCAGAGCATGAGTTTCAGGGTAGGTGATTCAGGGCAGGAGTTTCAGGACATGAGATTCAGGGCATGAGTTTCAGTGCAGGAACTTGAGGTCATGAGATTCAGTGCACGAGTTTCAGAGCATGAGATTCAGGGCATGAGATTCAGGGCATGAGTTTCAGGGCAGGAGATTCAGGGCAGGAGTTTCAGGGCATGAGTTTCAGGGCAGGAGTTTCAGGGCATTTGATTCAGGGCGTGAGTTTCAGGATATGAGATTCATGGCATGAGTTTCAGTGCAGGAGTTTCAGGGCATGAGATTCAGGGCATGAGTTTTAGGACAGGAGATTCAGGGCATGAGTTTCAGGGCATGAGTTTCAGGGCAGGAGTTTCAGGGCAGGAGTTGTAGGGCATGAGTTTCAGTGCATGAGTTTCAGGGCAGGAGTTTCAGGGTATGTGATTTAGGGCATGAGTTTCAGGGCATGAGATTCAGGGCTTGAGTTTCAGGGCATGAGGTTCAGGGCATGAGTTTCAGGTCATGAGATTCAGGGCATGAGATTCAGGGCATGAGTTTCAGGGCATGATTTTCAGGGCAGGAGTTTCAGAGCATGTGATTCAGGGCGTGAGTTTCAGGATATGAGATTCAGAGCATGTGATTCAGGGCGTGATTTTCAGGATATGAGATTCATGGCATGAGTTTCAGTGCAGGAGTTTCAGGGCATGAGATTCAGGGCATGAGTTTCAGTGCATGAGTTTGTGGGCAGGAGTTTCAAGGCATGAGATTCAGGGCATGAGTTTCAGTGCATGAGTTTGAGGGAAGGAGTTTCAGGGCATGAGATTCAGGGCATGAGTTTCAGGGCATGAGATCAGGGCAGGTATTTCAGGGCATGTAATTCAGGGCATGAGATTCTGGGCATATGATTCAGGGCAGGAGTTTTAGGGCATGTGATTCAGGGCATGAGTTTCAGTGCATGAGTTTCAGGGCAGGAGTTTCAGGGTATGTGATTTAGGGCATGAGTTTCAGGGCATGAGATTCAGGGCTTGAGTTTCAGGGCATGAGGTTCAGGGCATGAGTTTCAGGGCATGAGATTCAGGGCATGAGTTTCAGTGCAGGAACTTGAGGGCATGAGATTCAGTGCACGAGTTTCAGAGCATGAGATTCAGGGCATGAGATTCAGGGCATGATTTTCAGGGCAGGAGATTCAGGGCAGGTGTTTCAGTGCAGGAGTTTCAGGGCATGAGATTCAGGGCATGAGATTCAGGGCATGAGTTTCAGGACAGGAGATTCAGGGCATGAGTTTCAGGACATGAGTCTCAGGGCATGAGTTTCAGGGCAGGAGTTTCAGGGCATGTGATTCAGGGCGTGAGTTTCAGGATATGAGATTCATGGCATGAGTTTCAGTGCAGGAGTTTCAGGGCATGAGATTCAGAGCATGAGTTTCAGGGTAGGTGATTCAGGGCAGGAGTTTCAGGACATGAGATTCAGGGCATGAGTTTCAGTGCAGGAACTTGACGTCATGAGATTCAGTGCACGAGTTTCAGAGCATGAGATTCAGGGCATGAGATTCAGGGCATATGATTCAGGGCAGGAGTTTTAGGGCATGTGATTCAGGGCATGAGTTTCAGTGCATGAGTTTCAGGGCAGGAGTTTCAGGGTATGTGATTTAGGGCATGAGTTTCAGGGCATGAGATTCAGGGCTTGAGTTTCAGGGCATGAGGTTCAGGGCATGAGTTTCAGGGCATGAGATTCAGGGCATGAGTTTCAGTGCAGGAACTTGAGGGCATGAGATTCAGTGCACGAGTTTCAGAGCATGAGATTCAGGGCATGAGATTCAGGGCATGATTTTCAGGGCAGGAGATTCAGGGCAGGTGTTTCAGTGCAGGAGTTTCAGGGCATGAGATTCAGGGCATGAGATTCAGGGCATGAGTTTCAGGACAGGAGATTCAGGGCATGAGTTTCAGGACATGAGTTTCAGGGCATGAGTTTCAGGGCAGGAGTTTCAGGGCATGTGATTCAGGGCGTGAGTTTCAGGATATGAGATTCATGGCATGAGTTTCAGTGCAGGAGTTTCAGGGCATGAGATTCAGAGCATGAGTTTCAGGGTAGGTGATTCAGGGCAGGAGTTTCAGGACATGAGATTCAGGGCATGAGTTTCAGTGCAGGAACTTGAGGTCAAGAGATTCAGTGCACGAGTTTCAGAGCATGAGATTCAGGGCATGAGATTCAGGGCATGAGATTTAGTACAGGAGATTCAGTGCATGAGTTTCAGGGCATGAGTTTCAGGGCAGGAGTTGTAGGGCATGTGATTCAGGGCATGAGTTTCAGTGCATGAGTTTCAGGGCAGGAGTTTCTGGGTATGTGATTTAGGGCATGAGTTTCAGGGTATGTGATTTAGGGCATGAGTTTCAGGGCATGAGATTCAGGGCTTGAGTTTCAGGGCATGAGGTTCAGGGCATGAGTTTCAGGTCATGAGATTCAGGGCATGAGTTTCAGTCCAGGAACTTGAGGGCATGAGATTCAGTGCACGAGTTTCAGAGCATGAGATTCAGGGCTCAGGGCAGGAGATTCAGGGCAGGTGTTTCAGTGCAGGAGTTTCAGGGCATGAGATTCAGGGCATGAGATTCAGGGCATGAGTTTCAGGGCAGGAGATTCAGGGCAGGAGTTTCAGGGCATGAGTTTCAGGGCAGGAGTTTCAGGGCATTTGATTCAGGGCGTGAGTTTCAGGATATGAGATTCATGGCATGAGTTTCAGTGCAGGAGTTTCAGGGCATGAGATTCAGGGCATGAGTTTCAGGGCATGAGTTTCAGGGCAGGAGTTTCAGGGCAGGAGTTGTAGGGCATGAGTTTCAGTGCATGAGTTTCAGGGCAGGAGTTTCAGGGTATGTGATTTAGGGCATGAGTTTCAGGGCATGAGATTCAGGGCTTGAGTTTCAGGGCATGAGGTTCAGGGCATGAGTTTCAGGTCATGAGATTCAGGGCATGAGATTCAGGGCATGAGTTTCAGGGCATGATTTTCAGGGCAGGAGTTTCAGAGCATGTGATTCAGGGCGTGAGTTTCAGGATATGAGATTCAGAGCATGTGATTCAGGGCGTGATTTTCAGGATATGAGATTCATGGCATGAGTTTCAGTGCAGGAGTTTCAGGGCATGAGATTCAGGGCATGAGTTTCAGTGCATGAGTTTGTGGGCAGGAGTTTCAAGGCATGAGATTCAGGGCATGAGTTTCAGTGCATGAGTTTGAGGGAAGGAGTTTCAGGGCATGAGATTCAGGGCATGAGTTTTCAGGGCATGAGATCAGGGCAGGTATTTCAGGGCATGTAATTCAGGGCATGAGATTCTGGGCAAATGATTCAGGGCAGGAGTTTTAGGGCATGTTGATTCAGGGCATGAGTTTCAGTGCATGAGTTTCAGGGCAGGAGTTTCAGGGTATGTGATTTAGGGCATGAGTTTCAGGGCATGAGATTCAGGGCTTGAGTTTCAGGGCATGAGGTTCAGGGCATGAGTTTCAGGGCATGAGATTCAGGGCATGAGTTTCAGTGCAGGAACTTGAGGGCATGAGATTCAGTGCACGAGTTTCAGAGCATGAGATTCAGGGCATGAGATTCAGGGCATGATTTTCAAGGGCAGGAGATTCAGGGCAGGTGTTTCAGTGCAGGAGTTTCAGGGCATGAGATTCAGGGCATGAGATTCAGGGCATGAGTTTCAGGACAGGAGATTCAGGGCATGAGTTTCAGGACATGAGTCTCAGGGCATGAGTTTCAGGGCAGGAGTTTCAGGGCATGTGATTCAGGGCGTGAGTTTCAGGATATGAGATTCATGGCATGAGTTTCAGTGCAGGAGTTTCAGGGCATGAGATTCAGAGCATGAGTTTCAGGGTAGGTGATTCAGGGCAGGAGTTTCAGGACATGAGATTCAGGGCATGAGTTTCAGTGCAGGAACTTGACGTCATGAGATTCAGTGCACGAGTTTCAGAGCATGAGATTCAGGGCATGAGATTCAGGGCATATGATTCAGGGCAGGAGTTTTAGGGCATGTGATTCAGGGCATGAGTTTCAGTGCATGAGTTTCAGGGCAGGAGTTTCAGGGTATGTGATTTAGGGCATGAGTTTCAGGGCATGAGATTCAGGGCTTGAGTTTCAGGGCATGAGGTTCAGGGCATGAGTTTCAGGTCATGAGATTCAGGGCATGAGTTTCAGTCCAGGAACTTGAGGGCATGAGATTCAGTGCACGAGTTTCAGAGCATGAGATTCAGGGCATGAGATTCAGGGCATGATTTTCAGGGCAGGAGATTCAGGGCAGGTGTTTCAGTGCAGGAGTTTCAGGGCATGAGATTCAGGGCATGAGATTCAGGGCATGAGTTTCAGGGCAGGAGATTCAGGGCAGGAGTTTCAGGGCATGAGTTTCAGGGCAGGAGTTTCAGGGCATTTGATTCAGGGCGTGAGTTTCAGGATATGAGATTCATGGCATGAGTTTCAGTGCAGGAGTTTCAGGGCATGAGATTCAGGGCATGAGTTTTAGGGACAGGAGATTCAGGGCATGAGTTTCAGGGCATGAGTTTCAGGGCAGGAGTTTCAGGGCAGGAGTTGTAGGGCATGAGTTTCAGTGCATGAGTTTCAGGGCAGGAGTTTCAGGGTATGTGATTTAGGGCATGAGTTTCAGGGCATGAGATTCAGGGCTTGAGTTTCAGGGCATGAGGTTCAGGGCATGAGTTTCAGGTCATGAGATTCAGGGCATGAGATTCAGGGCATGAGTTTCAGGGCATGATTTTCAGGGCAGGAGTTTCAGAGCATGTGATTCAGGGCGTGAGTTTCAGGATATGAGATTCAGAGCATGTGATTCAGGGCGTGATTTTCAGGATATGAGATTCATGGCATGAGTTTCAGTGCAGGAGTTTCAGGGCATGAGATTCAGGGCATGAGTTTCAGTGCATGAGTTTGTGGGCAGGAGTTTCAAGGCATGAGATTCAGGGCATGAGTTTCAGTGCATGAGTTTGAGGGAAGGAGTTTCAGGGCATGAGATTCAGGGCATGAGTTTCAGGGCATGAGATCAGGGCAGGTATTTCAGGGCATGTAATTCAGGGCATGAGATTCTGGGCAAATGATTCAGGGCAGGAGTTTTAGGGCATGTGATTCAGGGCATGAGTTTCAGTGCATGAGTTTCAGGGCAGGAGTTTCAGGGTATGTGATTTAGGGCATGAGTTTCAGGGCATGAGATTCAGGGCTTGAGTTTCAGGGCATGAGGTTCAGGGCATGAGTTTCAGGGCATGAGATTCAGGGCATGAGTTTCAGTGCAGGAACTTGAGGGAATGAGATTCAGTGCACGAGTTTCAGAGCATGAGATTCAGGGCATGAGATTCAGGGCATGATTTTCAGGGCAGGAGATTCAGGGCAGGTGTTTCAGTGCAGGAGTTTCAGGGCATTGAGATTCAGGGCATGAGATTCAGGGCATGAGTTTCAGGACAGGAGATTCAGGGCATGAGTTTCAGGACATGAGTCTCAGGGCATGAGTTTCAGGGCAGGAGTTTCAGGGCATGTGATTCAGGGCGTGAGTTTCAGGATATGAGATTCATGGCATGAGTTTCAGTGCAGGAGTTTCAGGGCATGAGATTCAGAGCATGAGTTTCAGGGTAGGTGATTCAGGGCAGGAGTTTCAGGACATGAGATTCAGGGCATGAGTTTCAGTGCAGGAACTTGACGTCATGAGATTCAGTGCACGAGTTTCAGAGCATGAGATTCAGGGCATGAGATTCAGGGCATATGATTCAGGGCAGGGAGTTTTAGGGCATGTGATTCAGGGCATGAGTTTCAGTGCATGAGTTTCAGGGCAGGAGTTTCAGGGTATGTGATTTAGGGCATGAGTTTCAGGGCATGAGATTCAGGGCTTGAGTTTCAGGGCATGAGGTTCAGGGCATGAGTTTCAGGGCATGAGATTCAGGGCATGAGTTTCAATGCAGGAACTTGAGGGCATGAGATTCAGTGCACGAGTTTCAGAGCATGAGATTCAGGGCATGAGATTCAGGGCATGATTTTCAGGGCAGGAGATTCAGGGCAGGTGTTTCAGTGCAGGAGTTTCAGGGCATGAGATTCAGGGCATGAGATTCAGGGCATGAGTTTCAGGACAGGAGATTCAGGGCATGAGTTTCAGGACATGAGTTTCAGGGCATGAGTTTCAGGGCAGGAGTTTCAGGGCATGTGATTCAGGGCGTGAGTTTCAGGATATGAGATTCATGGCATGAGTTTCAGTGCAGGAGTTTCAGGGCATGAGATTCAGAGCATGAGTTTCAGGGTAGGTGATTCAGGGCAGGAGTTTCAGGACATGAGATTCAGGGCATGAGTTTCAGTGCAGGAACTTGAGGTCAAGAGATTCAGTGCACGAGTTTCAGAGCATGAGATTCAGGGCATGAGATTCAGGGCATGAGTTTCAGGGCAGGAGATTCAGGGCAGGTGTTTCACTGCAAGAGTTTCAGGGCATGAGATTCAGGGCATGAGATTTAGTACAGGAGATTCAGTGCATGAGTTTCAGGGCATGAGTTTCAGGGCAGGAGTTGTAGGGCATGTGATTCAGGGCATGAGTTTCAGTGCATGAGTTTCAGGGCAGGAGTTTCTGGGTATGTGATTTAGGGCATGAGTTTCAGGGTATGTGATTTAGGGCATGAGTTTCAGGGCATGAGATTCAGGGCTTGAGTTTCAGGGCATGAGGTTCAGGGCATGAGTTTCAGGTCATGAGATTCAGGGCATGAGTTTCAGTCCAGGAACTTGAGGGCATGAGATTCAGTGCACGAGTTTCAGAGCATGAGATTCAGGGCATGAGATTCAGGGCATGATTTTCAGGGCAGGAGATTCAGGGCAGGTGTTTCAGTGCAGGAGTTTCAGGGCATGAGATTCAGGGCATGAGATTCAGGGCATGAGTTTCAGGACAGGAGATTCAGGGCATGAGTTTCAGGACATGAGTTTCAGGGCATGGAGTTTCAGGGCAGGAGTTTCAGGGCATGTGATTCAGGGCGTGAGTTTCAGGATATGAGATTCATGGCATGAGTTTCAGTGCAGGAGTTTCAGGGCATGAGATTCAGAGCATGAGTTTCAGGGTAGGTGATTCAAGGCAGGAGTTTCAGGACATGAGATTCAGGGCATGAGTTTCAGTGCAGGAACTTGAGGTCATGAGATTCAGTGCACGAGTTTCAGAGCATGAGATTCAGGGCATGAGATTCAGGGCATGAGTTTCAGGGCAGGAGATTCAGGGCAGGTGTTTCACTGCAAGAGTTTCAGGGCATGAGATTCAGGGCATGAGATTCAGGGCATGAGATTTAGTACAGGAGATTCAGTGCATGAGTTTCAGGGCATGAGTTTCAGGGCAGGAGTTGAGGGCATGTGATTCAGGGCATGAGTTTCAGTGCATGAGTTTCAGGGCAGGAGTATCTGGGTATGTGATTTAGGGCATGAGTTTCAGGGCATGAGATTCAGGGCTTGAGTTTCAGGGCATGAGGTTCAGGGCATGAGTTTCAGGTCATGAGATTCAGGGCATGAGTTTCAGTCCAGGAACTTGAGGGCATGAGATTCAGTGCATGAGTTTCAGAGCATGAGATTCAGGGCATGAAATTCAGGGCATGATTTTCAGGGCAGGAGATTCAGGGCAGGTGTTTCAGTGCAGGACTTTCAGGGCATGAGATTCAGGGCTTGAGTTTAAGGGCATGAGTTTCAGGGCATAAATTTCAGGACATGAGTTTCAGGGAATGAGACTCAGGACATGAGTTTCAGGGCATGAGTTTCAGTGCTGGAACTTGAGGGCATGAGATTCAGGGCATGAGTTTCAGGACAGGAGATTCAGGGCATGAGTTTCAGGGCATGAGTTTCAGGGCATGAGTTTCAGGGCAGAAGTTTCAGGGCATGTAATTCAGGGCGTGAGTTTCAGGATATGAGATTCATGGCAAGAGTTTCAGTACAGGAGTTTGAGGGCAGGAGTTTCAAGGCATGAGATTCAGGGCATGAGTTTCAGTGCATGAGTTTGAGGGCAGGAGTTTCAGGGCATGAGATTCAGGGCATGAGTTTCAGGGCATGAGATTCAGGGCAGGTATTTCAGGGCATGTAATTCAGGGCATGAGTTTCTGGGCAGATGATTCAGGGCAGGAGTTTTAGGGCATGTGATTCAGGGCATGAGTTTCAGTGCATGAGTTTCAGGGCAGGAGTTTCAGGGTATGTGATTTAGGGCATGAGTTTCAGGGCATGAGGTTCAGGGCATCAGTTTCAGGGCATGAGATTCAGGGCATGAGTTTCAGTGCAGGAACTTGAGGGCATGAGATTCAGTGCACGAGTTTCAGAGCATGAGATTCAGGGCATGAGATTCAGGGCATGATTTTCAGGTCAGGAGAATTCAGGGCAGGTGTTTCAGGGCATGAGATTCAGGGCTTGAGTTTCAGGGGCATGAGGTTCAGGGCATGAGTTTCAGGACATGAGTTTCAGGGCATGAGTTTCAGGGCAGGAGTTTCAGGGCATGTGATTCAGGGCGTGAGTTTCAGGATATGAGATTCATGGCATGAGTTTCAGTGCAGGAGTTTCAGGGCATAAGATTCAGAGCATGAGTTTCAGGGTAGGTGATTCAGGGCAGGAGTTTCAGGACATGAGATTCAGGGCATGAGTTTCAGTGCAGGAACTTGAGGTCATGAGATTCAGTGCACGAGTTTCAGAGCATGAGATTCAGGGCATGAGATTCAGGGCATGAGTTTCAGGGCAGGAGATTCAGGGCAGGAGTTTCAGGGCATGAGTTTCAGGGGCAGGAGTTTCAGGGCATTTGATTCAGGGCGTGAGTTTCAGGATATGAGATTCATGGCATGAGTTTCAGTGCAGGAGTTTCAGGGCATGAGATTCAGGGCATGAGGTTTTAGGACAGGAGATTCAGGGCATGAGTTTCAGGGCATGAGTTTCAGGGCAGGAGTTTCAGGGCAGGAGTTGTAGGGCATGAGTTTCAGTGCATGAGTTTCAGGGCAGGAGTTTCAGGGTATGTGATTTAGGGCATGAGTTTCAGGGCATGAGATTCAGGGCTTGAGTTTCAGGGCATGAGGTTCAGGGCATGAGTTTCAGGTCATGAGATTCAGGGCATGAGATTCAGGGCATGAGTTTCAGGGCATGATTTTCAGGGCAGGGAGTTTCAGAGCATGTGATTCAGGGGCGTGAGTTTCAGGATATGAGATTCAGAGCATGTGATTCAGGCGTGATTTTCAGGATATGAGATTCATGGCATGAGTTTCAGTGCAGGAGTTTCAGGGCATGAGATTCAGGGGCATGAGTTTTCAGTGCATGAGTTTGTGGGCAGGAGTTTCAAGGCATGAGATTCAGGGCATGAGTTTCAGTGCATGAGTTTGAGGGAAGGAGTTTCAGGGCATGAGATTCAGGGGCATGAGTTTCAGGGGCATGAGATCAGGGGCAGGTATTTCAGGGCATGTAATTCAGGGCATGAGATTCTGGGCATATGATTCAGGGCAGGAGTTTTAGGGCATGTGATTCAGGGCATGAGTTTCAGTGCATGAGTTTCAGGGCAGGAGTTTCAGGGTATGTGATTTAGGGCATGAGTTTCAGGGCATGAGATTCAGGGCTTGAGTTTCAGGGCATGAGGTTCAGGGGCATGAGTTTCAGGGCATGAGATTCAGGGCATGAGTTTCAGTGCAGGAACTTGAGGGCATGAGATTCAGTGCACGAGTTTCAGAGCATGAGATTCAGGGCATGAGATTCAGGGCATGATTTTCAGGGCAGGAGATTCAGGGCAGGTGTTTCAGTGCAGGAGTTTCAGGGCATGAGATTCAGGGCATGAGATTCAGGGCATGAGTTTCAGGACAGGAGATTCAGGGCATGAGTTTCAGGACATGAGTCTCAGGGCATGAGTTTCAGGGCAGGAGTTTCAGGGCATGTGATTCAGGGCGTGAGTTTCAGGATATGAGATTCATGGCATGAGATTCAGTGCAGGAGTTTCAGGGCATGAGATTCAGAGCATGAGTTTCAGGGTAGGTGATTCAGGGCAGGAGTTTCAGGACATGAGATTCAGGGCATGAGTTTCAGTGCAGGAACTTGACGTCATGAGATTCAGTGCACGAGTTTCAGAGCATGAGATTCAGGGCATGAGATTCAGGGCATATGATTCAGGGCAGGAGTTTTAGGGCATGTGATTCAGGGCATGAGTTTCAGTGCATGAGTTTTCAGGGCAGGAGTTTCAGGGTATGTGATTTAGGGCATGAGTTTCAGGGCATGAGATTCAGGGCTTGAGTTTCAGGGCATGAGGTTCAGAGGCATGAGTTTCAGGGCATGAGATTCAGGGGCATGAGTTTCAGTGCAGGAACTTGAGGGCATGAGATTCAGTGCACGAGTTTCAGAGCATGAGATTCAGGGCATGAGATTCAGGGCATGATTTTCAGGGCAGGAGATTCAGGGCAGGTGTTTCAGTGCAGGAGTTTCAGGGCATGAGATTCAGGGCATGAGATTCAGGGCATGAGTTTCAGGACAGGAGATTCAGGGCATGAGTTTCAGGACATGAGTTTCAGGGCATGAGTTTCAGGGCAGGAGTTTCAGGGCATGTGATTCAGGGCGTGAGTTTCAGGATATGAGATTCATGGCATGAGTTTCAGTGCAGGAGTTTCAGGGCATGAGATTCAGAGCATGAGTTTCAGGGTAGGTGATTCAGGGCAGGAGTTTCAGGACATGAGATTCAGGGCATGAGTTTCAGTGCAGGAACTTGAGGTCAAGAGATTCAGTGCACGAGTTTCAGAGCATGAGATTCAGGGCATGAGATTCAGGGCATGAGTTTCAGGGCAGGAGATTCAGGGCAGGTGTTTCGCTGCAAGAGTTTCAGGGCATGAGATTCAGGGCATGAGATTTAGTACAGGAGATTCAGTGCATGAGTTTCAGGGCATGAGTTTCAGGGCAGGAGTTGTAGGGCATGTGATTCAGGGCATGAGTTTCAGTGCATGAGTTTCAGGGCAGGAGTTTCTGGGTATGTGATTTAGGGCATGAGTTTCAGGGTATGTGATTTAGGGCATGAGTTTCAGGGCATGAGATTCAGGGCTTGAGTTTCAGGGCATGAGGTTCAGGGCATGAGTTTCAGGTCATGAGATTCAGGGCATGAGTTTCAGTCCAGGAACTTGAGGGCATGAGATTCAGTGCACGAGTTTCAGAGCATGAGATTCAGGGCATGAGATTCAGGGCATGATTTTCAGGGCAGGAGATTCAGGGCAGGTGTTTCAGTGCAGGAGTTTCAGGGCATGAGATTCAGGGCATGAGATTCAGGGCATGAGTTTCAGGGCAGGAGATTCAGGGCAGGAGTTTCAGGGCATGAGTTTCAGGGCAGGAGTTTCAGGGCATTTGATTCAGGGCGTGTTTCAGGATATGAGATTCATGGCATGAGTTTCAGTGCAGGAGTTTCAGGGCATGAGATTCAGGGCATGAGTTTCAGGGCATGAGTTTCAGGGCAGGAGTTTCAGGGCAGGAGTTGTAGGGCATGAGTTTCAGTGCATGAGTTTCAGGGCAGGAGTTTCAGGGTATGTGATTTAGGGCATGAGTTTCAGGGCATGAGATTCAGGGCTTGAGTTTCAGGGCATGAGGTTCAGGGCATGAGTTTCAGGTCATGAGATTCAGGGCATGAGATTCAGGGCATGAGTTTCAGGGCATGATTTTCAGGGCAGGAGTTTCAGAGCATGTGATTCAGGGCGTGAGTTTCAGGATATGAGATTCAGAGCATGTGATTCAGGGCGTGATTTTCAGGATATGAGATTCATGGCATGAGTTTCAGTGCAGGAGTTTCAGGGCATGAGATTCAGGGCATGAGTTTCAGTGCATGAGTTTGTGGGCAGGAGTTTCAAGGCATGAGATTCAGGGCATGAGTTTCAGTGCATGAGTTTGAGGGAAGGAGTTTCAGGGCATGAGATTCAGGGCATGAGTTTCAGGGCATGAGATCAGGGCAGGTATTTCAGGGCATGTAATTCAGGGCATGAGATTCTGGGCAAATGATTCAGGGCAGGAGTTTTAGGGCATGTGATTCAGGGCATGAGTTTCAGTGCATGAGTTTCAGGGCAGGAGTTTCAGGGTATGTGATTTAGGGCATGAGTTTCAGGGCATGAGATTCAGGGCTTGAGTTTCAGGGCATGAGGTTCAGGGCATGAGTTTCAGGGCATGAGATTCAGGGCATGAGTTTCAGTGCAGGAACTTGAGGGCATGAGATTCAGTGCACGAGTTTTCAGAGCATGAGATTCAGGGCATGAGATTCAGGGCATGATTTTCAGGGCAGGAGATTCAGGGCAGGTGTTTCAGTGCAGGAGTTTCAGGGCATGAGATTCAGGGCATGAGATTCAGGGGCATGAGTTTCAGGACAGGAGATTCAGGGCATGAGTTTCAGGACATGAGTCTCAGGGCATGAGTTTCAGGGCAGGAGTTTCAGGGCATGTGATTCAGGGCGTGAGTTTCAGGATATGAGATTCATGGCATGAGTTTCAGTGCAGGAGTTTCAGGGCATGAGATTCAGAGCATGAGTTTCAGGGTAGGTGATTCAGGGCAGGAGTTTCAGGACATGAGATTCAGGGCATGAGTTTCAGTGCAGGAACTTGACGTCATGAGATTCAGTGCACGAGTTTCAGAGCATGAGATTCAGGGCATGAGATTCAGGGCATATGATTCAGGGCAGGAGTTTTAGGGCATGTGATTCAGGGCATGAGTTTCAGTGCATGAGTTTCAGGGCAGGAGTTTCAGGGTATGTGATTTAGGGCATGAGTTTCAGGGCATGAGATTCAGGGCTTGAGTTTCAGGGCATGAGGTTCAGGGCATGAGTTTCAGGGCATGAGATTCAGGGCATGAGTTTCAGTGCAGGAACTTGAGGGCATGAGATTCAGTGCACGAGTTTCAGAGCATGAGATTCAGGGCATGAGATTCAGGGCATGATTTTTCAGGGCAGGAGATTCAGGGCAGGTGTTTCAGTGCAGGAGTTTCAGGGCATGAGATTCAGGGCATGAGATTCAGGGCATGAGTTTCAGGACAGGAGATTCAGGGCATGAGTTTTCAGGACATGAGTTTCAGGGCATGAGTTTCAGGGCAGGAGTTTCAGGGCATGTGATTCAGGGCGTGAGTTTCAGGATATGAGATTCATGGCATGAGTTTCAGTGCAGGAGTTTCAGGGCATGAGATTCAGAGCATGAGTTTCAGGGTAGGTGATTCAGGGCAGGAGTTTCAGGACATGAGATTCAGGGCATGAGTTTCAGTGCAGGAACTTGAGGTCAAGAGATTCAGTGCACGAGTTTCAGAGCATGAGATTCAGGGCATGAGATTCAGGGCATGAGTATCAGGGCAGGAGATTCAGGGCAGGTGTTTCACTGCAAGAGTTTCAGGGCATGAGATTCAGGGCATGAGATTTAGTACAGGAGATTCAGTGCATGAGTTTCAGGGCATGAGTTTCAGGGCAGGAGTTGTAGGGCATGTGATTCAGGGCATGAGTTTCAGTGCATGAGTTTCAGGGCAGGAGTTTCTGGGTATGTGATTTAGGGCATGAGTTTCAGGGTATGTGATTTAGGGCATGAGTTTCAGGGCATGAGATTCAGGGCTTGAGTTTCAGGGCATGAGGTTCAGGGCATGAGTTTCAGGTCATGAGATTCAGGGCATGAGTTTCAGTCCAGGAACTTGAGGGCATGAGATTCAGTGCACGAGTTTCAGAGCATGAGATTCAGGGCATGAGATTCAGGGCATGATTTTCAGGGCAGGAGATTCAGGGCAGGTGTTTCAGTGCAGGAGTTTCAGGGCATGAGATTCAGGGCATGAGATTCAGGGCATGAGTTTCAGGACAGGAGATTCAGGGCATGAGTTTCAGGACATGAGTTTCAGGGCATGAGTTTCAGGGCAGGAGTTTCAGGGCATGTGATTCAGGGCGTGAGTTTCAGGATATGAGATTCATGGCATGAGTTTCAGTGCAGGAGTTTCAGGGCATGAGATTCAGAGCATGAGTTTCAGGGTAGGTGATTCAGGGCAGGAGTTTCAGGACATGAGATTCAGGGCATGAGTTTCAGTGCAGGAACTTGAGGTCATGAGATTCAGTGCACGAGTTTCAGAGCATGAGATTCAGGGCATGAGATTCAGGGCATGAGTTTCAGGGCAGGAGATTCAGGGCAGGTGTTTCACTGCAAGAGTTTCAGGGCATGAGATTCAGGGGCATGAGATTTAGTACAGGAGAATTCAGTGCATGAGTTTCAGGGCAGGAGTTGTAGGGGCATGTGATTCAGTGGCATGAGTTTCAGTGCATGAGTTTCAGGGCAGGAGTTTCTGGGTATGTGATTTAGGGCATGAGTTTCAGGGTATGTGATTTAGGGCATGAGTTTCAGGGCATGAGATTCAGGGCTTGAGTTTCAGGGCATGAGGTTCAGGGGCATGAGTTTCAGGTCATGAGATTCAGGGCATGAGTTTCAGTCCAGGAACTTGAGGGCATGAGATTCAGTGCACGAGTTTCAGAGCATGAGATTCAGGGCATGAGATTCAGGGCATGATTTTCAGGGCAGGAGATTCAGGGCAGGTGTTTCAGTGCAGGAGTTTCAGGGCATGAGATTCAGGGCATGAGATTCAGGGCATGAGTTTCAGGGCAGGAGATTCAGGGCAGGAGTTTCAGGGCATGAGTTTCAGGGCAGGAGTTTCAGGGCATTTGATTCAGGGCGTGTTTCAGGATATGAGATTCATGGCATGAGTTTCAGTGCAGGAGTTTCAGGGCATGAGATTCAGGGCATGAGTTTCAGGGCATGAGTTTCAGGGCAGGAGTTTCAGGGCAGGAGTTGTAGGGCATGAGTTTCAGTGCATGAGTTTCAGGGCAGGAGTTTCAGGGTATGTGATTTAGGGCATGAGTTTCAGGGCATGAGATTCAGGGCTTGAGTTTCAGGGCATGAGGTTCAGGGCATGAGTTTCAGGTCATGAGATTCAGGGCATGAGATTCAGGGCATGAGTTTCAGGGCATGATTTTCAGGGCAGGAGTTTCAGAGCATGTGATTCAGGGCGTGAGTTTCAGGATATGAGATTCAGAGCATGTGATTCAGGGCGTGATTTTCAGGATATGAGATTCATTGGCATGAGTTTCAGTGCAGGAGTTTCAGGGCATGAGATTCAGGGCATGAGTTTCAGTGCATGAGTTTGTGGGCAGGAGTTTCAAGGCATGAGATTCAGGGCATGAGTTTCAGTGCATGAGTTTGAGGGAAGGAGTTTCAGGGCATGAGATTCAGGGCATGAGTTTCAGGGCATGAGATCAGGGCAGGTATTTCAGGGCATGTAATTCAGGGCATGAGATTCTGGGCAAATGATTCAGGGCAGGAGTTTTAGGGCATGTGATTCAGGGCATGAGTTTCAGTGCATGAGTTTCAGGGCAGGAGTTTCAGGGTATGTGATTTAGGGCATGAGTTTCAGGGCATGAGATTCAGGGCTTGAGTTTCAGGGCATGAGGTTCAGGGCATGAGTTTCAGGGCATGAGATTCAGGGCATGAGTTTCAGTGCAGGAACTTGAGGGCATGAGATTCAGTGCACGAGTTTCAGAGCATGAGATTCAGGGCATGAGATTCAGGGCATGATTTTCAGGGCAGGAGATTCAGGGCAGGTGTTTCAGTGCAGGAGTTTCAGGGCATGAGATTCAGGGCATGAGATTCAGGGCATGAGTTTCAGGACAGGAGATTCAGGGCATGAGTTTCAGGACATGAGTCTCAGGGCATGAGTTTCAGGGCAGGAGTTTCAGGGCATGTGATTCAGGGCGTGAGTTTCAGGATATGAGATTCATGGCATGAGTTTCAGTGCAGGAGTTTCAGGGCATGAGATTCAGAGCATGAGTTT
>NW_027275145.1:0-66983 GCF_030028105.1 Mobula birostris
CCCTGTGACTGCTGTCACACACTGAAACCCCCATGAATATTGTAACATACTGAAACCCCAGTGACTATTGTAAAACATGAAACCCGCATCACTATTGTAACACACTGAAACCCCCTGTGACTATTGTAACACACTGAAACTCCCATCACTATTGTAACACACTGAAACCCCCATTACTATTGTAACCCACTGAAACCCTGTGGCTGCTGTAACACACTGAAAGCCCCGTGATTATTTTAACACAATGAAACTCCTATCACTATTGTAACACACTGAAACCCCCATCACTATTGTAACACACTGAAACCCCATGGCTACTATAACACACTGAAAGCCCCGTGACTATTGTAACACACTAAAACCCCCGTGAATATTGTAACACACTGAAACCCCCATCACCATTGTAACACACAGAAACCCCCTCTGACTATTGTAAAACACTGAAACCCCCATCACTATTGTATCACACTGAAACACCCGTGACTATTGTAACATGCTGAATCCCCCGTGACTATTGTAACACGCTGAAACCCCCTGTGACTATTGTAACACACTGAAACCCCCGTTAATATTGTAAAACACTGAAACCCCAGTGACTTTTGTAACACACAGAAACCCCCGTGACTATTGTAACACGCTGAAACCTCCTCTGACTATTGTTACACACTGAAACCACCGTGATTATTGTAACACACTGAAACCCGCGTGACTATTGAAACACGCTGAAACACCCGTGACTATTGTAACACGCTGAAACCTCCTGTGACTATTGTAACACGCTAAAACCCCCGTGACTATTGTAACACGCTGAAACCCCAGTGAATATCGCAACACACTGAAGCCCTCGTGGCTATAGTAACACACAGAAAGCCCCGTGAATATTGTAACACACTGAAATCCCTTAACTATTGTAACGCACTGAAACACCCGTGGCTATTGTAACACACTGAAACCACCGTGACTATTGTAACACACTGAAACCCCCGTGAATATTATAACACACTGAAACCACCAGTTACTATTGTAGCACACTGAAACCCCCGTGAATATTGTAACACACTGAAACCCCCGTGGCTATTGTAACACTCTGAAACCCCCGTGAATATTGTAACGCAGTGAAATACCTTGACTATTGTAACACACTGAAACCCCCGTGAGTATTGTAACACACTGAAACCTCCGTGATTATTATAACACACTGAAACCCCCTTGGCTATTGTAACGCACTGAAACCCCCGTGCCTATTGTGACGTACTGAAACCCCCGTGACTATAGTAACACACTGAAACCCCCGTAAATATTGTAACACACTGAAACCCCTGTGACTATTGTAACACACTGAAACCCCCGTGAATATTGTAACACACTGAAACCCCCATTACTATTGTAACACACTGAAACCCCCGTGAATATTGTAAAACACTGAAACCCCAGTGACTTTTGTAACACACAGAAACCCCTGTGACTGTTGTAACACGCTGAAACCTCCTCTGACTATTGTAACACACTAAAACGACCGTGATTATTGTAACACAATGAAACCCCCGTGACTATTGAAACACGCTGAAACACCCGTGAATTTTGTAACAATCTCAAACCCCCGTAACTATTGTACCACACTTAAACCCTCGTGAATATTGTAACACACTGAAAGCCCCATGACTATTGTAACACACTGAAATCCCCGTGACTGTTGTAACACACGGAAACCGTCGTAAATATTGTGACACGCTGAAACCCCCGTGACTATTGCAACACCGAGACCCCCGTCACAATTGTAACATACTGAAACCCCCTTGAATATTGTAACACACTGAAATCCCGTGTCTATTGTAACGCACTGAAATCCCCGTAACTGTTGTAACACACTGAAACCCTTGTGAATATTGTGTCACGCGGACTCCCCCTTGAATATTGTAACGCACTGAAACCCCCGTGACTATTGTAACACACTGAAACCCCCGTGAGTATTGTAACATACTGAAACCCCCGTGAGTATTTTAACACATTGAAATCCCAGTGAATATTGTAACGCACTGAAACCCCCGTGAATATTGTAACACACTGAAACCACCGTGACTATTGTAACACACTGAAACCCCCGTGAATATTGTAACACACTGAAACCCCCGTGGCTATTGTAACACTCCGAAACCCCCGTGAATATTGTAACGCAGTGAAATACCTTGACTATTGTAACACACTGAAACCCCCGTGAGCAATGTAACACACTGAAACCTGCGTGATTATTATAACACACTGAAACCCCCTTGGCTATTGTAACGCACTGAAACCCTCGTGCCTATTGTGACGTACTGAAACCCCCGTGACTATTGTAACACACTGAAACCCCCGTAAATATTGTAACACACTGAAACCCCTGTGACTATTGTAACACACTGAAACCCCCGTGAATATTGTAATATAGTGAAATCCCCGTGACTGTTGTAACACACTGAAACCCCCGTGAATAATGTGACACGCTGAAACCCCCGTGACTATTGTAACACATTGAAACCCCCGTGAATTTTGTAACACACTGAAACCACCGTGAGTATTCTAAAACACTGAAACCCCCGTCAATATTGTAACACGCGGAAACCCCCTGTGACTTATGTAACACACTGAAACTCCCATCACTATTGTAACACACTGAAACCCCCGTGACTGTTGTAACCCACTGAAACCCCCGTAGCTATTGTAACACACTGAAACCCCTGTGACAATTGTAACACACTGAAAGCCCCATGACTATTGTAACACACTGAAATCCCCGTGACTGTTGTAACACACTGAAACCCCCTTGGCTATTGTAACGCACTGAAACCCCAGTGCCTATTGTGACGTACTGAAACCCCTGTGACTATTGTAACACACTGAAACCTCCGTGACCATTGTAACACACTGAAATCCCCGTGAATATTGTAACATAGTGAAACCTCCATGAATATTGTAACAATCTCAAACCCCCGTGACTATTGTAACACGCTGAAACCACCGTGATTATTGTAACACACTGAAACCCCCGTGACTATTGAAACACGCTGAAACAACTGTGACTATTGTAACACGCTGAAACCTCCTGTGACTATCGTAACACGCTGGAACCCGCGTACCTATTGTAACTCGCTGAAACCCCCGTGAATATCGTTACACACTGAAGCCCTCGTGGCTATAGTAACACACTGAAACCCACGTTAATATTGTAACACACTGAAATCCCTTGACTATTGTAACGCACTGAAACACCTGTGGCTATTGTAACATACTGAAACCCCCATGACTATTATAACACACTAAAACCGCCGTGAATATTGTAACACACTGAAATCCTCGTGGCTATTATAATACACTGAAACCCCCTTGACTATTGTAACACATTGAAACCCCCGTGAATATTGTAACACACTGAAAACCCCGTGGCTATTGTAACACACTGAAACCCCTGTGAATATTGTAACGCAGTGAAATACCTTGACTATTGTAGCACACTGAAACCCTCATAAATATTGTAACACACTGAAATCCCCGTAACTGTTGTAACACACTGAAGCCCCTGTGACTATTGTAACCTAGTGAAACCTTCATGAATATTGTAACAATCTCAAAACCCCGTGACTATTGTAACACACTGAAACCCCCGTGAATATTGTAACGCAGTGAAATACCTTGACTATTGTAGCACACTGAAACCCTCATAAATATTGTAACACACTGAAAGCCCCATTACTTTCGTAACACACTGAAATCCCCGTAACTGTTGTAACACACTGAAACCCCTGTGACTATTGTAACCTAGTGAAACCTTCATGAATATTGTAACAATCTCAAAACCCCGTGACTATTGTAACACACTGAAACCCCCGTGAATATTGTAACACACTGAAACCCCTGTGACTATTGAAACACGCTGAAACCCCTGTGACTATTGTAACAAACTGAAACCTCCTGTGACTATTGTAACACGCTGAAACCCCCGTGATTATTGTAACATACTGAAACCCCCGTGACTATTGCAACACATTGAAACCCCTGTGAATATTGTAACACACTGAAACCCCCGTGACTATTGTAACACGCTGAAACCTCCGTGAATATTGTAACACACTGAAACCCCCGTTACTATTGTAACACACTGAAACCCCCATCACCAATATAACGCACAGAAACCCCCTGTGACTATTGTAACACACTGAAACACCCGTGACTATTGTAACATGCTGAATCCCCTGTGACTATTGTAACATGCTGAAACCCCCTGTGACTATTGTAACACACTAAAACCCCCTTGAATATTGTAACACACTGAAACCCCAGTGACTTTTGTAACACACAGAAACCCCCGTGAATATTGTAACACGCTGAAACCTCCTGTGACTATTGTAACACGCTGAATCCACCGTGATTATTATAACACACTGAAACCCCCGTGACTATTGAAACACGCTGAAACACCCGTGAGTATTGTAACACGCTGAAACCTGCTGTGGCTATTGTAACACGCTGAAACCCCCGTGACTATTGTAACACACTGAAACCCCCGTAAATATTGTAACACACTGAAACCCCTGTGACTATTGTAACACACTGAAACCCCCGTGAATATTGTAATATAGTGAAATCCCCGTGACTGTTGTAACACACTGAAACCCCCGTGAATAATGTGACACGCTGAAACCCCCGTGACTATTGTAACACATTGAAACCCCCGTGAATTTTGTAACACACTGAAACCACTGTGAGTATTCTAAAACACTGAAACCCCCGTCAATATTGTAACACGCTGAAACCCCCTGTGACTTATGTAACACACTGAAACTCCCATCACTATTGTAACACACTGAAATCCCCGTGACTGTTGTAACCCACTGAAACCCCCATAGCTATTGTAACACACTGAAACCCCTGTGACTATTGTAACACACTGAAATCCCCGTGACTGTTGTAACACACTGAAACCCCCTTGGCTATTGTAACGCACTGAAACCCCCGTGCCTATTGTGACGTACTGAAACCCCTGTGACTATTGTAACACACTGAAACCTCCGTGACCATTGTAACACACTGAAATCCCCGTGAATATTGTAACATAGTGAAACCTCCATGAATATTGTAACAATCTCAAACCCCCGTGACTATTGTAACACACTGAAACCACCGTGATTATTGTAACACACTGAAACCCCCGTGACTATTGAAACACGCTGAAACAACTGTGACTATTGTAACACGCTGAAACCTCCTGTGACTATTGTAACACACTGAAACGACCGTGATTATTGTAACACAATGAAACCCCCGTGACTATTGAAACACGCTGAAACACCCGTGAATATTGTAACAATCTCAAACCCCCGTAACTATTGTACCACACTTAAACCCTCGTGAATATTGTAACACACTGAAAGCCCCATGACTATTGTAACACACTGAAATCCCCGTGACTGTTGTAACACACGGAAACCGTCGTAAGTATTGTGACACGCTGAAACCCCCGTGACTATTGCAACACCCTGAGACCCCCGTCACAATTGTAACATACTGAAACCCCCTTGAATATTGTAACACACTGAAATCCCGTGTCTATTGTAACGCACTGAAATCCCCGTGACTGTTGTAACACACTGAAACCCTTGTGAATATTGTGTCACGCGGACTCCCCCTTGAATATTGTAACGCACTGAAACCCCCGTGACTATTGTAACACACTGAAACCCCCGTGAGTATTGTAACATACTGAAACCCCCGTGAGTATTTTAACACATTGAAATCCCAGTGAATATTGTAACGCACTGAAACCCCCGTGAATATTGTAACACACTGAAACCACCGTGACTATTGTAACACACTGAAACCCCCGTGAATATTATAACACACTGAAACCACCAGTTACTATTGTAACACACTGAAACCCCCGTGAATATTGTAACACACTGAAACCCTCGGGCTATTGTAACACTCTGAAACCCCCGTGAATATTGTAACGCAGTGAAATACCTTGACTATTGTAACACACTGAAACCCCCGTGAGTATTGTAACACACTGAAACCTCCGTGATTATTATAACACACTGAAACCCCCTTGGCTATTGTAACACACTGAAACCCCCGTGAGTATTGTAACACACTGAAACCTCCGTGATTATTATAACACACTGAAACCCCCGTGCCTATTGTGACGTATTGAAACCCCCGTGACTATAGTAACACGCTGAAACCCCCGTGACTATTGTAACACATTGAAACCCCCGTGAATTTTGTAACACACTGAAACCTCCGTGAGTATTCTAAAACACTGAAACCCCCGTCAATATTGTAACATGCTGAAACCCCCTGTGACTTATGTAACACACTGAAACTCCCATCACTATTGTAACACACTGAAATCCCCGTGACTGTTGTAACCCACTGAAACCCCCGTAGCTATTGTAACACACTGAAACCCCTGTGACTATTGTAACGCACTGAAACCCCCGTGCCTATTGTGACGTACTGAAACCCCTGTGACTATTGTAACACACTGAAACCTCCGTGACCATTGTAACACACTGAAATCCCCGTGAATATTGTAACTTAGTGAAACCTCCATGAATATTGTAACAATCTCAAACCCCCGTGACTATTGTAACACGCTGAAACCACCGTGATTATTGTAACACACTGAAACCCCCGTGACTATTGAAACACGCTGAAACAACTGTGACTATTGTAACACGCTGAAACCTCCTGTGACTATCGTAACACGCTGAAACCCGCGTACCTATTGTAACTCGCTGAAACCCCCGTGAATATCGTTACACACTGAAGCCCTCGTGGCTATAGTAACACACTGAAACCCCCGTGACTATGGTAACACACTGAAACCGCCGTGAATATTGTAACACACTGAAACCCCCGTGAATATTGTAAAACACTGAAACCCCAGTGACTTTTGTAACACATAGAAACCCCTGTGACTGTTGTAACACGCTGAAACCTCCTCTGACTATTGTAACGCACTGAAACGACCGTGATTATTGTAACACAATGAAACCGCCGTGACTATTGAAACACGCTGAAACACCCGTGAATATTGTAACAATCTCAAACCCCCGTAACTATTGTACCACACTTAAACCCTCGTGAATATTGTAACACACTGAAAGCCCCATGACTATTGTAACACACTGAAATCCCCGTGACTGTTGTAACACACGGAAACCATCGTAAGTATTGTGACACGCTGAAACCCCCGTGACTATTGCAACACCCTGAGACCCCCGTCACAATTGTAACATACTGAAACCCCCTTGAATATTGTAACACACTGAAATCCCGTGTCTATTGTAACGCACTGAAATCCCCGTGACTGTTGTAACACACTGAAACCCTTGTGAATATTGTGTCACGCGGACTCCCCCTTGAATATTGTAACGCACTGAAACCCCCGTGACTATTGTAACACACTGAAACCCCCGTGAGTATTGTAACATACTGAAACCCCCGTGAGTATTTTAACACATTGAAATCCCAGTGAATATTGTAACGCACTGAAACCCCCGTGAATATTGTAACACACTGAAACCACCGTGACTATTGTAACACACTGAAACCCCCGTGAATATTATAACACACTGAAACCACCAGTTACAATTGTAACACACTGAAACCCCCGTGAATATTCTAAGACACTGAAACCCCCTTGACTATTGTAACACACTGAAACCCCCGTGAATATTATAACACACTGAAACCACCAGTTACTATTGTAACACACTGAAACCCCCGTGAATATTGTAACACACTGAAACCCCCGTGGCTATTGTAACACTCTGAAACCCCCGTGAATATTGTAACGCAGTGAAATACCTTGACTATTGTAACACACTGAAACCCCCGTGAGTATTGTAACACACTGAAACCTCCGTGATTATTATAACACACTGAAACCCCCTTGGCTATTGTAACACACTGAAACCCCCGTGAGTATTGTAACACACTGAAACCTCCGTGATTATTATAACACACTGAAACCCCCGTGCCTATTGTGACGTATTGAAACCCCCGTGACTATAGTAAAACACTGAAACCCCCGTTAATATTGTAACACACTGAATCCCCTGTGACTATTGTAACACACTGAAACCCCCGTGAATATTGTAACATAGTGAAATCCCCGTGACTGTTGTAACACACTGAAACCCCCGTGAATAATGTGACACGCTGAAACCCCCGTGACAATTGTAACACACTGACACCCCCGTGACTATTGTAACACACTGAACCACCCATCACTATTGTAACACACTGAAACCCCCGTGACTATTGCAACACACTGAAGCACCCCGTAAATATTCTAACACACTGAAACCCCCATCACTATTGTAACACACTGAAATCCCCGTGATTATTGTAACACACTGAAACCCCCGTGTATATTGTAACATACTGAAACCCCCGTGACTATTGTAACACATTGAAACCCCCGTGAATATTGTAACACACTGAAACCCCCGTGACTATTGTAACACGCTGAAAGCCCCGTGAATATTGTAACACACTGAAACCCCCATTACTATTGCAACACTCTGAAACCCCCGTGAATATTGTAAAACACTGAAACCCCAGTGACTTTTGTAACACATAGAAACCCCTGTGACTGTTGTAACACGCTGAAACCTCCTCTGACTATTGTAACACACTGAAACGACCGTGATTATTGTAACACAATGAAACCCCCGTGACTATTGAAACACGCTGAAACACCTGTGAATATTGTAACAATCTCAAACCCCCGTAACAATTGTACCACACTTAAACCCTCGTGAATATTGTAAAACACTGAAAGCCCCATGACTATTGTAACACACTGAAATCCCCGTGACTGTTGTAACACACGGAAACCGTCGTAAATATTGTGACACGCTGAAACCCCCGTGACTATTGCAACACCCTGAGACCCCCGTCACAATTCTAACATACTGAAACCCCCTTGAATATTGTAACACACTGAAATCCCGTGTCTATTGTAACGCACTGAAATCCCCATGACTGTTGTAACACACTGAAACCCTTGTGAATATTGTGTCATGCGGACTCCCCCTTGAATATTGTAACGCACTGAAACCCCCGTGACTATTGTAACACACTGAA
The DNA here is from genome assembly GCF_030028105.1 of Mobula birostris. Lineage (NCBI taxonomy): Eukaryota > Metazoa > Chordata > Chondrichthyes > Myliobatiformes > Myliobatidae > Mobula > Mobula birostris. Next base: position 9,133 of record NW_027275145.1, read on the forward strand.
ACCCCCATGAGTATTGTAACATACTGAAACCCCCGTGAATATTATAACACACTGAAACCACCAGTTACTATTGTAACAAACTGAAACCCCCGTGAATATTCTAAGACACTGAAACCACCGTGACTATTGTAACACACTGAAACCCCCGTGAATATTATAACACACTGAAACCACCAGTTACTATTGTAACACACTGAAACCCCCGTGAATATTGTAACACACTGAAACCCTCGGGCTATTGTAACACTCTGAAACCCCCGTGAATATTGTAACGCAGTGAAATACCTTTACTATTGTAACACACTGAAACCCCCGTGAGTATTGTAACACACTGAAACCTCCGTGATTATTATAACACACTGAAACCCCCTTGGCTATTGTAACACACTGAAACCCCCGTGAGTATTGTAACACACTGAAACCTCCGTGATTATTATAACACACTGAAACCCCCGTGCCTATTGTGACGTATTGAAACCCCCGTGACTATAGTAACACGCTGAAACCCCCGTGACTATTGTAACACATTGAAACCCCCGTGAATTTTGTAACACACTGAAACCTCCGTGAGTATTCTAAAACACTGAAACCCCCGTCAATATTGTAACATGCTGAAACCCCCTGTGACTTATGTAACACACTGAAACTCCCATCACTATTGTAACACACTGAAATCCCCGTGACTGTTGTAACCCACTGAAACCCCCGTAGCTATTGTAACACACTGAAACCCCTGTGACTATTGTAACACACTGAAATCCCCGTGACTGTTGTAACACACTGAAACCCCCTTGGCTATTGTAACGCACTGAAACCCCCGTGCCTATTGTGACGTACTGAAACCCCTGTGACTATTGTAACACACTGAAACCTCCGTGACCATTGTAACACACTGAAATCCCCGTGAATATTGTAACTTAGTGAAACCTCCATGAATATTGTAACAATCTCAAACCCCCGTGACTATTGTAACACGCTGAAACCACCGTGATTATTGTAACACACTGAAACCCCCGTGACTATTGAAACACGCTGAAACAACTGTGACTATTGTAACACGCTGAAACCTCCTGTGACTATCGTAACACGCTGAAACCCGCGTACCTATTGTAACTCGCTGAAACCCCCGTGAATATCGTTACACACTGAAGCCCTCGTGGCTATAGTAACACACTGAAACCCCCGTGACTATGGTAACACACTGAAACCGCCGTGAATATTGTAACACACTGAAACCCCCGTGAATATTGTAAAACACTGAAACCCCAGTGACTTTTGTAACACATAGAAACCCCTGTGACTGTTGTAACACGCTGAAACCTCCTCTGACTATTGTAACGCACTGAAACGACCGTGATTATTGTAACACAATGAAACCGCCGTGACTATTGAAACACGCTGAAACACCCGTGAATATTGTAACAATCTCAAACCCCCGTAACTATTGTACCACACTTAAACCCTCGTGAATATTGTAACACACTGAAAGCCCCATGACTATTGTAACACACTGAAATCCCCGTGACTGTTGTAACACACGGAAACCGTCGTAAGTATTGTGACACGCTGAAACCCCCGTGACTATTGCAACACCCTGAGACCCCCGTCACAATTGTAACATACTGAAACCCCCTTGAATATTGTAACACACTGAAATCCCGTGTCTATTGTAACGCACTGAAATCCCCGTGACTGTTGTAACACACTGAAACCCTTGTGAATATTGTGTCACGCGGACTCCCCCATGAATATTGTAACGCACTGAAACCCCCGTGACTATTGTAACACACTGAAACCCCCGTGAGTATTGTAACATACTGAAACCCCCGTGAGTATTTTAACACATTGAAATCCCAGTGAATATTGTAACGCACTGAAACCCCCGTGAATATTGTAACACACTGAAACCACCGTGACTATTGTAACACACTGAAACCCCCGTGAATATTATAACACACTGAAACCACCAGTTACAATTGTAACACACTGAAACCCCCGTGAATATTCTAAGACACTGAAACCCCCTTGACTATTGTAACACACTGAAACCCCCGTGAATATTATAACACACTGAAACCACCAGTTACTATTGTAACACACTGAAACCCCCGTGAATATTGTAACACACTGAAACCCCCGTGGCTATTGTAACACTCTGAAACCCCCGTGAATATTGTAACGCAGTGAAATACCTTGACTATTGTAACACACTGAAACCCCCGTGAGTATTGTAACACACTGAAACCTCCGTGATTATTATAACACACTGAAACCCCCTTGGCTATTGTAACACACTGAAACCCCCGTGAGTATTGTAACACACTGAAACCTCCGTGATTATTATAACACACTGAAACCCCCGTGCCTATTGTGACGTATTGAAACCCCCGTGACTATAGTAAAACACTGAAACCCCCGTTAATATTGTAACACACTGAATCCCCTGTGACTATTGTAACACACTGAAACCCCCGTGAATATTGTAACATAGTGAAATCCCCGTGACTGTTGTAACACACTGAAACCCCCGTGAATAATGTGACACGCTGAAACCCCCGTGACAATTGTAACACACTGACACCCCCGTGACTATTGTAACACACTGAACCACCCATCACTATTGTAACACACTGAAACCCCCGTGACTATTGCAACACACTGAAGCACCCCGTAAATATTCTAACACACTGAAACCCCCATCACTATTGTAACACACTGACATCCCCGTGATTATTGTAACACACTGAAACCCCCGTGTATATTGTAACATACTGAAACCCCCGTGACTATTGTAACACATTGAAACCCCCGTGAATATTGTAACACACTGAAACCCCCGTGACTATTGTAACACGCTGAAAGCCCCGTGAATATTGTAACACACTGAAACCCCCATTACTATTGCAACACTCTGAAACCCCCGTGAATATTGTAAAACACTGAAACCCCAGTGACTTTTGTAACACATAGAAACCCCTGTGACTGTTGTAACACGCTGAAACCTCCTCTGACTATTGTAACACACTGAAACGACCGTGATTATTGTAACACAATGAAACCCCCGTGACTATTGAAACACGCTGAAACACCTGTGAATATTGTAACAATCTCAAACCCCCGTAACAATTGTACCACACTTAAACCCTCGTGAATATTGTAAAACACTGAAAGCCCCATGACTATTGTAACACACTGAAATCCCCGTGACTGTTGTAACACACGGAAACCGTCGTAAATATTGTGACACGCTGAAACCCCCGTGACTATTGCAACACCCTGAGACCCCCGTCACAATTCTAACATACTGAAACCCCCTTGAATATTGTAACACACTGAAATCCCGTGTCTATTGTAACGCACTGAAATCCCCATGACTGTTGTAACACACTGAAACCCTTGTGAATATTGTGTCATGCGGACTCCCCCTTGAATATTGTAACGCACTGAAACCCCCGTGACTATTGTAACACACTGAAACCCCCATGAGTATTGTAACATACTGAAACCCCCGTGAATATTATAACACACTGAAACCACCAGTTACTATTGTAACAAACTGAAACCCCCGTGAATATTCTAAGACACTGAAACCCCCTTGACTATTGTAACACACTGAAACCCCCGTGAATATTGTAACACACTGAAACCCCCGTGGCTAATGTAACACTCTGAAACCCCCGTGAATATTGTAACACACTGAAACCCCCGTGGCTATTGTAACACTCTGAAACCCCCGTGAATATTGTAACGCAGTGAAATACCTTGACTATTGTAACACACTGAAACCCCCGTAAATATTGTAACACACTGAAACCCCTGTGACTATTGTAACACACTGAAACCCCCGTGAATATTGTAATATAGTGAAATCCCCGTGACTATTGTAACACACTGAAACCCCCGTGACAATTGTAACACCTTGACACCCCCGTGACTATTGTAACACACTGAACCACCCATCACTATTGTAACACACTGAAACCCCTGTGACTATTGTAACACACTGAAGCACCCCGTAAATATTCTAACACACTGAAACCCCCATCACTATTGTAACACATTGAAACCCCCGTGAATATTGTAACACACTGAAACCCCCGTGACTATTGTAACACGCTGAAACCCCCGTGAATATTGTAACACACTGAAACCCCCATTACTATTGTAACACACTGAAACCCCCGTGAATATTCTAATACACTGAAACACCCTTGACTATTGTAATGCACTGAAACCCCCGTGAATATTGTAACAGACTGAAACCCCCGTGAATATTGTAACACAGTGAAATACCTGGAATATTTTAACACACTGAAACCCCCGTGAATACTGTAACATAATGAAACCTCCGTGAATATTGTAACAATCTCAAACCCCCGAGACTATTCTATCACACTGAAACCCTCGTGAATATTGTAACACACTGAACCCTCCGTGAGTCTCGTAACACACTGAAACCCCCGTGACTATCGTAAAACACTGAAATCCCCGTGACTGTTGTAACACACTGAAACCCCCGTGAATTTTGTGACACGCTGAAACGCCCGTGACTATTGAAACACGCTGAAACCCCCATGAGTATTGTAACACGCTGAAACCTCCTGTCACTATTGTAACACGCTGAAACCCCCGTGATTATTGTAACATACTGAAACCCCCGTGACTATTGTAACACATTGAAACCCCTGTGAATATTGTAACACACTGAAACCCCCGTGACTATTGTAACACGCTGAAACCTCCGTGAGTATTGTAACAAACTGAAACCCCCGTTACTATTGTAACACACTGAAACCCCCATCACTATTGTAACAGACTGAAACACCCGTGACTATTGTAACATGCTGAAACCCCCTGTGACTATTGTAACACACTGAAACCCGCATCACTATTGTAACACGCTGAAACCACCTGTGAGTATTGTAACACACTGAAACCCCCGTGGCTATTGTAACATACTGAAACCACCGTGAATATTGTAACACACTGAAACCCCCGTGAATATTGTAACACACTGAAACCTCTGTGAATATTGTAACACACTGAAACCCCCGTGTCTATTGTAACACACTGAAACCCCCGTAAATATTGTAACATAGTGAAATCCCCGTGACTGTTGTAACACACTGAAACCCCCATGAATAATGTGACACGCTGAAACCCCCGTGACAATTGTAACACACTGACACCACCGTGACTATTGTAACATACTGAACCACCCATCACTATTGTAACACACTGAAACCCCCGTGTCTATTGTAACACACTGAAACCCCCGTAAATATTGTAACATAGTGAAATCCCTGTGACTGTTGTAACACACTGAAACCCCCATGAATAATGTGACACGCTGAAACCCCCGTGACAATTGTAACACACTGACACCACCGTGACTATTGTAACATACTGAACCACCCATCACTATTGTAACACACTGAAACCCCCGTGACTATTGTAACACACTGAAACCGTCGTGAATATTGTAACACACTGAAACTCCCGTGACTATTGTAACACACTGAAACCCGCATCACTATTGTAACACACTGAAACCAGCTGTGAGTATTGTAACACACTGAAACCCCCGTGGCTATTGTAACATACTGAAACCCCCTTGATTATTGTAACACACTGAAACCCCCGTGAATATTGTAACACACTGAAATCCCTTGACTATTGTAACACACTGAAACCCCCGTGAATATTGTACACTCTGAAACCTCCGTGAATATTGTAACACACTGAAACCCCCGTGGCTATTGTAACTTACTGAAACCCCCGTGACTATTGTAACATACTGAAACCGTCGTGAATATTGTAACACACTGAAACCCCCCTGACTATTCTAACACACTGAAACCCCCGCGAATATTGTAACATACTGAAACCCTCGTGCTTATTGTAACATGCTGAAACACCCGTGACTATTGTAACACTCTGAAACCCGGGTGAATATTGTAACACACTGAAATCCCCGTGACTGTTGTAACACACTGAAACACCCGTGCATATTGTGACACACTGAAACCCCCGTGAGTACTGTAACACGCTGAAACCTCTGTGAATATTGTAACACACTGAAACCCCCGTGACTATTGTCACATACTGAAACCCGCATCACTATTTCAAGACACTGAAACCCACTGTGACTATTGTAACACACTGAGAGCCCCGTCAATATTGTAACATGCTGAAACACCCCTTGAATATTGCAACTCACTGAAATCCCGTGACTATTGTAACACACTGAAACCCCCATGAGTATTGTAACATACTGAAACCCCCGTGATTATTGTAACACACTGAATCCCCTGTGACTATTGTAACACACTGAAACCCCCGTGAATATTGTAACATAGTGAAATCCCCGTGACTGTTGTAACACACTGAAACCCCCGTGAATAATGTGACACGCTGAAACCCCCGTGACAATTGTAACACACTGACACCCCCGTGACTATTGTAACACACTGAACCACCCATCACTATTGTAACACACTGAAACCCCCGTGACTATTGCAACACACTGAAGCACCCCGTAAATATTCTAACACACTGAAACCCCCATCACTATTGTAACACACTGAAATCCCCGTGATTATTGTAACACACTGAAACCCCCGTGTATATTGTAACATACTGAAACCCCCGTGACTATTGTAACACATTGAAACCCCCGTGAATATTGTAACACACTGAAACCCCCGTGACTATTGTAACACGCTGAAAGCCCCGTGAATATTGTAACACACTGAAACCCCCATTACTATTGTAACACTCTGAAACCCCCGTGAATATTGTAAAACACTGAAACCCCAGTGACTTTTGTAACACATAGAAACCCCTGTGACTGTTGTAACACGCTGAAACCTCCTCTGACTATTGTAACACACTGAAACGACCGTGATTATTGTAACACAATGAAACCCCCGTGACTATTGAAACACGCTGAAACACCTGTGAATATTGTAACAATCTCAAACCCCCGTAACTATTGTACCACACTTAAACCCTCGTGAATATTGTAAAACACTGAAAGCCCCATGACTATTGTAACACACTGAAATCCCCGTGACTGTTGTAACACACGGAAACCGTCGTAAATATTGTGACACGCTGAAACCCCCGTGACTATTGCAACACCCTGAGACCCCCGTCACAATTCTAACATACTGAAACCCCCTTGAATATTGTAACACACTGAAATCCCGTGTCTATTGTAACGCACTGAAATCCCCGTGACTGTTGTAACACACTGAAACCCTTGTGAATATTGTGTCATGCGGACTCCCCCTTGAATATTGTAACGCACTGAAACCCCCGTGACTATTGTAACACACTGAAACCCCCATGAGTATTGTAACATACTGAAACCCCCGTGAATATTATAACACACTGAAACCACCAGTTACTATTGTAACAAACTGAAACCCCCGTGAATATTCTAAGACACTGAAACCCCCTTGACTATTGTAACACACTGAAACCCCCGTGAATATTGTAACACACTGAAACCCCCGTGGCTAATGTAACACTCTGAAACCCCCGTGAATATTGTAACACACTGAAACCCCCGTGGCTATTGTAACACTCTGAAACCCCCGTGAATATTGTAACGCAGTGAAATACCTTGACTATTGTAACACACTGAAACCCCCGTGAGTATTGTAACACACTGAAACCTCCGTGATTATTATAACACACTGAAACCCCCTTGGCTATTGTAACGCACTGCAACCCCCGTGCCTATTGTGACGGACTGAAACCCCCGTGACTATTGTAACACACTGAAACCCCCGTAAATATTGTAACACACTGAAACCCCTGTGACTATTGTAACACACTGAAACCCCCGTGAATATTGTAATATAGTGAAATCCCCGTGACTATTGTAACACACTGAAACCCCCGTGACAATTGTAACACCTTGACACCCCCGTGACTATTGTAACACACTGAACCACCCATCACTATTGTAACACACTGAAACCCCCGTGACTATTGTAACACACTGAAGCACCCCGTAAATATTCTAACACACTGAAACCCCCATCACTATTGTAACACACTGAAATCCCCGTGATTATTGTAACATACTGAAACCCCCGTGACTATTGTAACACATTGAAACCCCCGTGAATATTGTAACACACTGAAACCCCCGTGACTATTGTAACACGCTGAAACCCCCGTGAATATTGTAACACACTGAAACCCCCATTACTATTGTAACACACTGAAACCCCCGTGAATATTCTAATACACTGAAACACCCTTGACTATTGTAATGCACTGAAACCCCCGTGAATATTGTAACAGACTGAAACCCCCGTGAATATTGTAACACAGTGAAATACCTGGAATATTTTAACACACTGAAACCCCCGTGAATACTGTAACATAATGAAACCTCCGTGAATATTGTAACAATCTCAAACCCCCGAGACTATTCTATCACACTGAAACCCTCGTGAATATTGTAACACACTGAACCCTCCGTGAGTCTCGTAACACACTGAAACCCCCGTGACTATCGTAAAACACTGAAATCCCTGTGACTGTTGTAACACACTGAAACCCCCGTGAATTTTGTGCAACGCTGAAACGCCCGTGACTATTGAAACACGCTGAAACCCCCATGAGTATTGTAACACGCTGAAACCTCCTGTGACTATTGTAACACGCTGAAACCCCCGTGATTATTGTAACATACTGAAACCCCCGTGACTATTGTAACACATTGAAACCCCTGTGAATATTGTAACACACTGAAACCCCCGTGACTATTGTAACACGCTGAAACCTCCGTGAGTATTGTAACAAACTGAAACCCCCGTTACTATTATAACACACTGAAACCCCCATCACTATTGTAACTGACTGAAACACCCGTGACTATTGTAACATGCTGAATCCCCCATGAATATTGTAACATGCTGAAACCCCCTGTGACTATTGTAACACACTGAAACCCGCATCACTATTGTAACACGCTGAAACCACCTGTGAGTATTGTAACACACTGAAACCCCCGTGGCTATTGTAACATACTGAAACCACCGTGAATATTGTAACACACTGAAACCCCCGTGAATATTGTAACACACTGAAACCTCTGTGAATATTGTAACACACTGAAACCCCCGTGTCTATTGTAACACACTGAAACCCCCGTAAATATTGTAACATAGTGAAATCCCCGTGACTGTTGTAACACACTGAAACCCCCATGAATAATGTGACACGCTGAAACCCCCGTGACAATTGTAACACACTGACACCACCGTGACTATTGTAACATACTGAACCACCCATCACTATTGTAACACACTGAAACCCCCGTGACTATTGTAACACACTGAAACCGTCGTGAATATTGTAACACACTGAAACTCCCGTGACTATTGTAACACACTGAAACCCGCATCACTATTGTAACACACTGAAACCAGCTGTGAGTATTGTAACACACTGAAACCCCCGTGGCTATTGTAACATACTGAAACCCCCTTGATTATTGTAACACACTGAAACCCCCGTGAATATTGTAACACACTGAAATCCCTTGACTATTGTAACACACTGAAACCCCCGTGAATATTGTACACTCTGAAACCTCCGTGAATATTGTAACACACTGAAACCCCCGTGGCTATTGTAACTTACTGAAACCCCCGTGACTATTGTAACATACTGAAACCGTCGTGAATATTGTAACACACTGAAACCCCCCTGACTATTCTAACACACTGAAACCCCCGCGAATATTGTAACATACTGAAACCCTCGTGCTTATTGTAACATGCTGAAACACCCGTGACTATTGTAACACTCTGAAACCCCCGTGAATATTGTAACACACTGAAATCCCCGTGACTGTTGTAACACACTGAAATCCCCGTGACTGTTGTAACACACGGAAACCGTCGTAAATATTGTGACACGCTGAAACCCCCGTGACTATTGCAACACCCTGAGACCCCCGTCACAATTCTAACATACTGAAACCCCCTTGAATATTGTAACACACTGAAATCCCGTGTCTATTGTAACGCACTGAAATCCCCGTGACTGTTGTAACACACTGAAACCCTTGTGAATATTGTGTCATGCGGACTCCCCCTTGAATATTGTAACGCACTGAAACCCCCGTGACTATTGTAACACACTGAAACCCCCATGAGTATTGTAACATACTGAAACCCCCGTGAATATTATAACACACTGAAACCACCAGTTACTATTGTAACAAACTGAAACCCCCGTGAATATTCTAAGACACTGAAACCCCCTTGACTATTGTAACACACTGAAACCCCCGTGAATATTGTAACACACTGAAACCCCCGTGGCTAATGTAACACTCTGAAACCCCCGTGAATATTGTAACACACTGAAACCCCCGTGGCTATTGTAACACTCTGAAACCCCCGTGAATATTGTAACGCAGTGAAATACCTTGACTATTGTAACACACTGAAACCCCCGTGAGTATTGTAACACACTGAAACCTCCGTGATTATTATAACACACTGAAACCCCCTTGGCTATTGTAACGCACTGCAACCCCCGTGCCTATTGTGACGGACTGAAACCCCCGTGACTATTGTAACACACTGAAACCCCCGTAAATATTGTAACACACTGAAACCCCTGTGACTATTGTAACACACTGAAACCCCCGTGAATATTGTAATATAGTGAAATCCCCGTGACTATTGTAACACACTGAAACCCCCGTGACAATTGTAACACCTTGACACCCCCGTGACTATTGTAACACACTGAACCACCCATCACTATTGTAACACACTGAAACCCCCGTGACTATTGTAACACACTGAAGCACCCCGTAAATATTCTAACACACTGAAACCCCCATCACTATTGTAACACACTGAAATCCCCGTGATTATTGTAACATACTGAAACCCCCGTGACTATTGTAACACATTGAAACCCCCGTGAATATTATAACACACTGAAACCCCCGTGACTATTGTAACACGCTGAAACCCCCGTGAATATTGTAACACACTGAAACCCCCATTACTATTGTAACACACTGAAACCCCCGTGAATATTCTAATACACTGAAACACCCTTGACTATTGTAATGCACTGAAACCCCCGTGAATATTGTAACAGACTGAAACCCCCGTGAATATTGTAACACAGTGAAATACCTGGAATATTTTAACACACTGAAACCCCCGTGAATACTGTAACATAATGAAACCTCCGTGAATATTGTAACAATCTCAAACCCCCGAGACTATTCTATCACACTGAAACCCTCGTGAATATTGTAACACACTGAACCCTCCGTGAGTCTCGTAACACACTGAAACCCCCGTGACTATCGTAAAACACTGAAATCCCCGTGACTGTTGTAACACACTGAAACCCCCGTGAATTTTGTGCAACGCTGAAACGCCCGTGACTATTGAAACACGCTGAAACCCCCATGAGTATTGTAACACGCTGAAACCTCCTGTGACTATTGTAACACGCTGAAACCCCCGTGATTATTGTAACATACTGAAACCCCCGTGACTATTGTAACACATTGAAACCCCTGTGAATATTGTAACACACTGAAACCCCCGTGACTATTGTAACACGCTGAAACCTCCGTGAGTATTGTAACAAACTGAAACCCCCGTTACTATTGTAACACACTGAAACCCCCATCACTATTGTAACTGACTGAAACACCCGTGACTATTGTAACATGCTGAATCCCCCATGAATATTGTAACATGCTGAAACCCCCTGTGACTATTGTAACACACTGAAACCCGCATCACTATTGTAACACGCTGAAACCACCTGTGAGTATTGTAACACACTGAAACCCCCGTGGCTATTGTAACATACTGAAACCACCGTGAATATTGTAACACACTGAAACCCCCGTGAATATTGTAACACACTGAAACCTCTGTGAATATTGTAACACACTGAAACCCCCGTGTCTATTGTAACACACTGAAACCCCTGTAAATATTGTAACATAGTGAAATCCCCGTGACTGTTGTAACACACTGAAACCCCCATGAATAATGTGACACGCTGAAACCCCCGTGACAATTGTAACACACTGACACCACCGTGACTATTGTAACATACTGAACCACCCATCACTATTGTAACACACTGAAACCCCCGTGACTATTGTAACACACTGAAACCGTCGTGAATATTGTAACACACTGAAACTCCCGTGACTATTGTAACACACTGAAACCCGCATCACTATTGTAACACACTGAAACCAGCTGTGAGTATTGTAACACACTGAAACCCCCGTGGCTATTGTAACATACTGAAACCCCCTTGATTATTGTAACACACTGAAACCCCCGTGAATATTGTAACACACTGAAATCCCTTGACTATTGTAACACACTGAAACCCCCGTGAATATTGTACACTCTGAAACCTCCGTGAATATTGTAACACACTGAAACCCCCGTGGCTATTGTAACTTACTGAAACCCCCGTGACTATTGTAACATACTGAAACCGTCGTGAATATTGTAACACACTGAAACCCCCCTGACTATTCTAACACACTGAAACCCCCGCGAATATTGTAACATACTGAAACCCTCGTGCTTATTGTAACATGCTGAAACACCCGTGACTATTGTAACACTCTGAAACCCCCGTGAATATTGTAACACACTGAAATCCCCGTGACTGTTGTAACACACTGAAATCCCCGTGACTGTTGTAACACACGGAAACCGTCGTAAATATTGTGACACGCTGAAACCCCCGTGACTATTGCAACACCCTGAGACCCCCGTCACAATTCTAACATACTGAAACCCCCTTGAATATTGTAACACACTGAAATCCCGTGTCTATTGTAACGCACTGAAATCCCCGTGACTGTTGTAACACACTGAAACCCTTGTGAATATTGTGTCATGCGGACTCCCCCTTGAATATTGTAACGCACTGAAACCCCCGTGACTATTGTAACACACTGAAACCCCCATGAGTATTGTAACATACTGAAACCCCCGTGAATATTATAACACACTGAAACCACCAGTTACTATTGTAACAAACTGAAACCCCCGTGAATATTCTAAGACACTGAAACCCCCTTGACTATTGTAACACACTGAAACCCCCGTGAATATTGTAACACACTGAAACCCCCGTGGCTAATGTAACACTCTGAAACCCCCGTGAATATTGTAACACACTGAAACCCCCGTGGCTATTGTAACACTCTGAAACCCCCGTGAATATTGTAACGCAGTGAAATACCTTGACTATTGTAACACACTGAAACCCCCGTGAGTATTGTAACACACTGAAACCTCCGTGATTATTATAACACACTGAAACCCCCTTGGCTATTGTAACGCACTGCAACCCCCGTGCCTATTGTGACGGACTGAAACCCCCGTGACTATTGTAACACACTGAAACCCCCGTAAATATTGTAACACACTGAAACCCCTGTGACTATTGTAACACACTGAAACCCCCGTGAATATTGTAATATAGTGAAATCCCCATGACTATTGTAACACACTGAAACCCCCGTGACAATTGTAACACCTTGACACCCCCGTGACTATTGTAACACACTGAACCACCCATCACTATTGTAACACACTGAAACCCCCGTGACTATTGTAACACACTGAAGCACCCGGTAAATATTCTAACACACTGAAACCCCCATCACTATTGTAACACACTGAAATCCCCGTGATTATTGTAACATACTGAAACCCCCGTGACTATTGTAACACATTGAAACCCCCGTGAATATTATAACACACTGAAACCCCCGTGACTATTGTAACACGCTGAAACCCCCGTGAATATTGTAACACACTGAAACCCCCATTACTATTGTAACACACTGAAACCCCCGTGAATATTCTAATACACTGAAACACCCTTGACTATTGTAATGCACTGAAACCCCCGTGAATATTGTAACAGACTGAAACCCCCGTGAATATTGTAACACAGTGAAATACCTGGAATATTTTAACACACTGAAACCCCCGTGAATACTGTAACATAATGAAACCTCCGTGAATATTGTAACAATCTCAAACCCCCGAGACTATTCTATCACACTGAAACCCCCGTGACTATCGTAAAACACTGAAATCCCCGTGACTGTTGTAACACACTGAAACCCCCGTGAATTTTGTGCAACGCTGAAACGCCCGTGACTATTGAAACACGCTGAAACCCCCATGAGTATTGTAACACGCTGAAACCTCCTGTGACTATTGTAACACGCTGAAACCCCCGTGATTATTGTAACATACTGAAACCCCCGTGACTATTGTAACACATTGAAACCCCTGTGAATATTGTAACACACTGAAACCCCCGTGACTATAGTAACACGCTGAAACCTCCGTGAGTATTGTAACAAACTGAAACCCCCGTTACTATTGTAACACACTGAAACCCCCATCACTATTGTAACTGACTGAAACACCCGTGACTATTGTAACATGCTGAATCCCCCGTGAATATTGTAACATGCTGAAACCCCCTGTGACTATTGTAACACACTGAAACCCGCATCACTATTGTAACACGCTGAAACCACCTGTGAGTATTGTAACACACTGAAACCCCCGTGGCTATTGTAACATACTGAAACCACCGTGAATATTGTAACACACTGAAACCCCCGTGAATATTGTAACACACTGAAACCTCTGTGAATATTGTAACACACTGAAACCCCCGTGTCTATTGTAACACACTGAAACCCCCGTAAATATTGTAACATAGTGAAATCCCTGTGACTGTTGTAACACACTGAAACCCCCATGAATAATGTGACACGCTGAAACCCCCGTGACAATTGTAACACACTGACACCACCGTGACTATTGTAACATACTGAACCACCCATCACTATTGTAACACACTGAAACCCCCGTGACTATTGTAACACACTGAAACCGTCGTGAATATTGTAACACACTGAAACTCCCGTGACTATTGTAACACACTGAAACCCGCATCACTATTGTAACACACTGAAACCAGCTGTGAGTATTGTAACACACTGAAACCCCCGTGGCTATTGTAACATACTGAAACCCCCTTGATTATTGTAACACACTGAAACCCCCGTGAATATTGTAACACACTGAAATCCCTTGACTATTGTAACACACTGAAACCCCCGTGAATATTGTACACTCTGAAACCTCCGTGAATATTGTAACACACTGAAACCCCCGTGGCTATTGTAACTTACTGAAACCCCCGTGACTATTGTAACATACTGAAACCGTCGTGAATATTGTAACACACTGAAACCCCCCTGACTATTCTAACACACTGAAACCCCCGCGAATATTGTAACATACTGAAACCCTCGTGCTTATTGTAACATGCTGAAACACCCGTGACTATTGTAACACTCTGAAACCCCCGTGAATATTGTAACACACTGAAATCCCCGTGACTGTTGTAACACACTGAAACACCCGTGCATATTGTGACACGCTGAAACCCCCGTGACTACTGTAACACGCTGAAACCTCTGTGAATATTGTTACACACTGAAACCCCCGTGACTATTGTCACATACTGAAACCCGCATTACTATTTCAAGACACTGAAACCCACTGTGACTATTGTAACACACTGAGAGCCCCGTCAATATTGTAACATGCTGAAACACCCCTTGAATATTGCAACTCACTGAAATCCCGTGACTATTGTAACACACTGAAACCCCCATGAGTATTGTAACATACTGAAACCCCTGTGGCTATTGTAACATACCGAAACCCCCTTGACTATTGTAACACACTGAAACCCCCGTGAATATTGTAACACACTGAAACCCCCTTGACTATTGTAACACACTGAAACCCCCGTGAATATTGTAACACACTGAAACCCTCGTGAATATTGTAACACACTGAAATCCCTTGACTATTGTAACACACTGAAACCCCCGTGAATATTGTAACACACTGAAACCTCCGTGAATATTGTAACACACTGAAACCCCCGTGGCTATTGTAACTTACTGAAAACCCCATGACTATTGTAACACACTGAAACCGTCGTGAATATTGTAACACACTGAAACCCCCATGACTATTATAACACACTGAATCCCTCGTGAATATTGTAACACACCGAAACCCCCCTGACTATTGTACCACACTGAAACCCCTGCGAATATTGTAAAATACTGAAACCCCCGTGCATATTGTAACATGCTGAAACACCCGTGACTATTGTAACACACTGACACCCCCGTGAATATTGTAACACACTGAAATCCCCGTGACTGTTTTAACACACTGAAACACCCGTGCATATTGTGACACG
Organism: Mobula birostris; assembly: GCF_030028105.1. Taxonomy (NCBI): domain Eukaryota; kingdom Metazoa; phylum Chordata; class Chondrichthyes; order Myliobatiformes; family Myliobatidae; genus Mobula; species Mobula birostris. Next base: position 25,492 of record NW_027275145.1, read on the forward strand.
CTGAAACCCCCGTGACTACTGTAACACGCTGAAACCTCTGGGAATATTGTAACACACTGAAACCCCCGTGACTATTGTCACATACTGAAACCCGCATCACTATTGCAAGACACTGAAACCCACTGTGACTATTGTAACACACTGAGAGCCCCGTCAATATTGTAACATGCTGAAACACCCCTTGAATATTGTAACACACTGAAATCCCGTGACTATTGTAACACACTGAAACCCCCATGAGTATTGTAACATACTGAAACCCCCGTGAATATTATAACACACTGAAACCACCAGTTACTATTGTAACAAACTGAAACCCCCGTGAATATTCTAAGACACTGAAACCCCCTTGACTATTGTAACACACTGAAACCCCCGTGAATATTGTAACACACTGAAACCCCCGTGGCTAATGTAACACTCTGAAACCCCCGTGAATATTGTAACACACTGAAACCCCCGTGGCTATTGTAACACTCTGAAACCCCCGTGAATATTGTAACGCAGTGAAATACCTTGACTATTGTAACACACTGAAACCCCCGTGAGTATTGTAACACACTGAAACCTCCGTGATTATTATAACACACTGAAACCCCCTTGGCTATTGTAACGCACTGCAACCCCCGTGCCTATTGTGACGGACTGAAACCCCCGTGACTATTGTAACACACTGAAACCCCCGTAAATATTGTAACACACTGAAACCCCTGTGACTATTGTAACACACTGAAACCCCCGTGAATATTGTAATATAGTGAAATCCCCGTGACTATTGTAACACACTGAAACCCCCGTGACAATTGTAACACCTTGACACCCCCGTGACTATTGTAACACACTGAACCACCCATCACTATTGTAACACACTGAAACCCCCGTGACTATTGTAACACACTGAAGCACCCCGTAAATATTCTAACACACTGAAACCCCCATCACTATTGTAACACACTGAAATCCCCGTGATTATTGTAACATACTGAAACCCCCGTGACTATTGTAACACATTGAAACCCCCGTGAATATTGTAACACACTGAAACCCCCGTGACTATTGTAACACGCTGAAACCCCCGTGAATATTGTAACACACTGAAACCCCCATTACTATTGTAACACACTGAAACCCCCGTGAATATTCTAATACACTGAAACACCCTTGACTATTGTAATGCACTGAAACCCCCGTGAATATTGTAACAGACTGAAACCCCCGTGAATATTGTAACACAGTGAAATACCTGGAATATTTTAACACACTGAAACCCCCGTGAATACTGTAACATAATGAAACCTCCGTGAATATTGTAACAATCTCAAACCCCCGAGACTATTCTATCACACTGAAACCCTCGTGAATATTGTAACACACTGAACCCTCCGTGAGTCTCGTAACACACTGAAACCCCCGTGACTATCGTAAAACACTGAAATCCCTGTGACTGTTGTAACACACTGAAACCCCCGTGAATTTTGTGCAACGCTGAAACGCCCGTGACTATTGAAACACGCTGAAACCCCCATGAGTATTGTAACACGCTGAAACCTCCTGTGACTATTGTAACACGCTGAAACCCCCGTGATTATTGTAACATACTGAAACCCCCGTGACTATTGTAACACATTGAAACCCCTGTGAATATTGTAACACACTGAAACCCCCGTGACTATTGTAACACGCTGAAACCTCCGTGAGTATTGTAACAAACTGAAACCCCCGTTACTATTATAACACACTGAAACCCCCATCACTATTGTAACTGACTGAAACACCCGTGACTATTGTAACATGCTGAATCCCCCATGAATATTGTAACATGCTGAAACCCCCTGTGACTATTGTAACACACTGAAACCCGCATCACTATTGTAACACGCTGAAACCACCTGTGAGTATTGTAACACACTGAAACCCCCGTGGCTATTGTAACATACTGAAACCACCGTGAATATTGTAACACACTGAAACCCCCGTGAATATTGTAACACACTGAAACCTCTGTGAATATTGTAACACACTGAAACCCCCGTGTCTATTGTAACACACTGAAACCCCCGTAAATATTGTAACATAGTGAAATCCCCGTGACTGTTGTAACACACTGAAACCCCCATGAATAATGTGACACGCTGAAACCCCCGTGACAATTGTAACACACTGACACCACCGTGACTATTGTAACATACTGAACCACCCATCACTATTGTAACACACTGAAACCCCCGTGACTATTGTAACACACTGAAACCGTCGTGAATATTGTAACACACTGAAACTCCCGTGACTATTGTAACACACTGAAACCCGCATCACTATTGTAACACACTGAAACCAGCTGTGAGTATTGTAACACACTGAAACCCCCGTGGCTATTGTAACATACTGAAACCCCCTTGATTATTGTAACACACTGAAACCCCCGTGAATATTGTAACACACTGAAATCCCTTGACTATTGTAACACACTGAAACCCCCGTGAATATTGTACACTCTGAAACCTCCGTGAATATTGTAACACACTGAAACCCCCGTGGCTATTGTAACTTACTGAAACCCCCGTGACTATTGTAACATACTGAAACCGTCGTGAATATTGTAACACACTGAAACCCCCCTGACTATTCTAACACACTGAAACCCCCGCGAATATTGTAACATACTGAAACCCTCGTGCTTATTGTAACATGCTGAAACACCCGTGACTATTGTAACACTCTGAAACCCCCGTGAATATTGTAACACACTGAAATCCCCGTGACTGTTGTAACACACTGAAATCCCCGTGACTGTTGTAACACACGGAAACCGTCGTAAATATTGTGACACGCTGAAACCCCCGTGACTATTGCAACACCCTGAGACCCCCGTCACAATTCTAACATACTGAAACCCCCTTGAATATTGTAACACACTGAAATCCCGTGTCTATTGTAACGCACTGAAATCCCCGTGACTGTTGTAACACACTGAAACCCTTGTGAATATTGTGTCATGCGGACTCCCCCTTGAATATTGTAACGCACTGAAACCCCCGTGACTATTGTAACACACTGAAACCCCCATGAGTATTGTAACATACTGAAACCCCCGTGAATATTATAACACACTGAAACCACCAGTTACTATTGTAACAAACTGAAACCCCCGTGAATATTCTAAGACACTGAAACCCCCTTGACTATTGTAACACACTGAAACCCCCGTGAATATTGTAACACACTGAAACCCCCGTGGCTAATGTAACACTCTGAAACCCCCGTGAATATTGTAACACACTGAAACCCCCGTGGCTATTGTAACACTCTGAAACCCCCGTGAATATTGTAACGCAGTGAAATACCTTGACTATTGTAACACACTGAAACCCCCGTGAGTATTGTAACACACTGAAACCTCCGTGATTATTATAACACACTGAAACCCCCTTGGCTATTGTAACGCACTGCAACCCCCGTGCCTATTGTGACGGACTGAAACCCCCGTGACTATTGTAACACACTGAAACCCCCGTAAATATTGTAACACACTGAAACCCCTGTGACTATTGTAACACACTGAAACCCCCGTGAATATTGTAATATAGTGAAATCCCCGTGACTATTGTAACACACTGAAACCCCCGTGACAATTGTAACACCTTGACACCCCCGTGACTATTGTAACACACTGAACCACCCATCACTATTGTAACACACTGAAACCCCCGTGACTATTGTAACACACTGAAGCACCCCGTAAATATTCTAACACACTGAAACCCCCATCACTATTGTAACACACTGAAATCCCCGTGATTATTGTAACATACTGAAACCCCCGTGACTATTGTAACACATTGAAACCCCCGTGAATATTATAACACACTGAAACCCCCGTGACTATTGTAACACGCTGAAACCCCCGTGAATATTGTAACACACTGAAACCCCCATTACTATTGTAACACACTGAAACCCCCGTGAATATTCTAATACACTGAAACACCCTTGACTATTGTAATGCACTGAAACCCCCGTGAATATTGTAACAGACTGAAACCCCCGTGAATATTGTAACACAGTGAAATACCTGGAATATTTTAACACACTGAAACCCCCGTGAATACTGTAACATAATGAAACCTCCGTGAATATTGTAACAATCTCAAACCCCCGAGACTATTCTATCACACTGAAACCCTCGTGAATATTGTAACACACTGAACCCTCCGTGAGTCTCGTAACACACTGAAACCCCCGTGACTATCGTAAAACACTGAAATCCCCGTGACTGTTGTAACACACTGAAACCCCCGTGAATTTTGTGCAACGCTGAAACGCCCGTGACTATTGAAACACGCTGAAACCCCCATGAGTATTGTAACACGCTGAAACCTCCTGTGACTATTGTAACACGCTGAAACCCCCGTGATTATTGTAACATACTGAAACCCCCGTGACTATTGTAACACATTGAAACCCCTGTGAATATTGTAACACACTGAAACCCCCGTGACTATTGTAACACGCTGAAACCTCCGTGAGTATTGTAACAAACTGAAACCCCCGTTACTATTGTAACACACTGAAACCCCCATCACTATTGTAACTGACTGAAACACCCGTGACTATTGTAACATGCTGAATCCCCCATGAATATTGTAACATGCTGAAACCCCCTGTGACTATTGTAACACACTGAAACCCGCATCACTATTGTAACACGCTGAAACCACCTGTGAGTATTGTAACACACTGAAACCCCCGTGGCTATTGTAACATACTGAAACCACCGTGAATATTGTAACACACTGAAACCCCCGTGAATATTGTAACACACTGAAACCTCTGTGAATATTGTAACACACTGAAACCCCCGTGTCTATTGTAACACACTGAAACCCCTGTAAATATTGTAACATAGTGAAATCCCCGTGACTGTTGTAACACACTGAAACCCCCATGAATAATGTGACACGCTGAAACCCCCGTGACAATTGTAACACACTGACACCACCGTGACTATTGTAACATACTGAACCACCCATCACTATTGTAACACACTGAAACCCCCGTGACTATTGTAACACACTGAAACCGTCGTGAATATTGTAACACACTGAAACTCCCGTGACTATTGTAACACACTGAAACCCGCATCACTATTGTAACACACTGAAACCAGCTGTGAGTATTGTAACACACTGAAACCCCCGTGGCTATTGTAACATACTGAAACCCCCTTGATTATTGTAACACACTGAAACCCCCGTGAATATTGTAACACACTGAAATCCCTTGACTATTGTAACACACTGAAACCCCCGTGAATATTGTACACTCTGAAACCTCCGTGAATATTGTAACACACTGAAACCCCCGTGGCTATTGTAACTTACTGAAACCCCCGTGACTATTGTAACATACTGAAACCGTCGTGAATATTGTAACACACTGAAACCCCCCTGACTATTCTAACACACTGAAACCCCCGCGAATATTGTAACATACTGAAACCCTCGTGCTTATTGTAACATGCTGAAACACCCGTGACTATTGTAACACTCTGAAACCCCCGTGAATATTGTAACACACTGAAATCCCCGTGACTGTTGTAACACACTGAAATCCCCGTGACTGTTGTAACACACGGAAACCGTCGTAAATATTGTGACACGCTGAAACCCCCGTGACTATTGCAACACCCTGAGACCCCCGTCACAATTCTAACATACTGAAACCCCCTTGAATATTGTAACACACTGAAATCCCGTGTCTATTGTAACGCACTGAAATCCCCGTGACTGTTGTAACACACTGAAACCCTTGTGAATATTGTGTCATGCGGACTCCCCCTTGAATATTGTAACGCACTGAAACCCCCGTGACTATTGTAACACACTGAAACCCCCATGAGTATTGTAACATACTGAAACCCCCGTGAATATTATAACACACTGAAACCACCAGTTACTATTGTAACAAACTGAAACCCCCGTGAATATTCTAAGACACTGAAACCCCCTTGACTATTGTAACACACTGAAACCCCCGTGAATATTGTAACACACTGAAACCCCCGTGGCTAATGTAACACTCTGAAACCCCCGTGAATATTGTAACACACTGAAACCCCCGTGGCTATTGTAACACTCTGAAACCCCCGTGAATATTGTAACGCAGTGAAATACCTTGACTATTGTAACACACTGAAACCCCCGTGAGTATTGTAACACACTGAAACCTCCGTGATTATTATAACACACTGAAACCCCCTTGGCTATTGTAACGCACTGCAACCCCCGTGCCTATTGTGACGGACTGAAACCCCCGTGACTATTGTAACACACTGAAACCCCCGTAAATATTGTAACACACTGAAACCCCTGTGACTATTGTAACACACTGAAACCCCCGTGAATATTGTAATATAGTGAAATCCCCATGACTATTGTAACACACTGAAACCCCCGTGACAATTGTAACACCTTGACACCCCCGTGACTATTGTAACACACTGAACCACCCATCACTATTGTAACACACTGAAACCCCCGTGACTATTGTAACACACTGAAGCACCCGGTAAATATTCTAACACACTGAAACCCCCATCACTATTGTAACACACTGAAATCCCCGTGATTATTGTAACATACTGAAACCCCCGTGACTATTGTAACACATTGAAACCCCCGTGAATATTATAACACACTGAAACCCCCGTGACTATTGTAACACGCTGAAACCCCCGTGAATATTGTAACACACTGAAACCCCCATTACTATTGTAACACACTGAAACCCCCGTGAATATTCTAATACACTGAAACACCCTTGACTATTGTAATGCACTGAAACCCCCGTGAATATTGTAACAGACTGAAACCCCCGTGAATATTGTAACACAGTGAAATACCTGGAATATTTTAACACACTGAAACCCCCGTGAATACTGTAACATAATGAAACCTCCGTGAATATTGTAACAATCTCAAACCCCCGAGACTATTCTATCACACTGAAACCCCCGTGACTATCGTAAAACACTGAAATCCCCGTGACTGTTGTAACACACTGAAACCCCCGTGAATTTTGTGCAACGCTGAAACGCCCGTGACTATTGAAACACGCTGAAACCCCCATGAGTATTGTAACACGCTGAAACCTCCTGTGACTATTGTAACACGCTGAAACCCCCGTGATTATTGTAACATACTGAAACCCCCGTGACTATTGTAACACATTGAAACCCCTGTGAATATTGTAACACACTGAAACCCCCGTGACTATAGTAACACGCTGAAACCTCCGTGAGTATTGTAACAAACTGAAACCCCCGTTACTATTGTAACACACTGAAACCCCCATCACTATTGTAACTGACTGAAACACCCGTGACTATTGTAACATGCTGAATCCCCCGTGAATATTGTAACATGCTGAAACCCCCTGTGACTATTGTAACACACTGAAACCCGCATCACTATTGTAACACGCTGAAACCACCTGTGAGTATTGTAACACACTGAAACCCCCGTGGCTATTGTAACATACTGAAACCACCGTGAATATTGTAACACACTGAAACCCCCGTGAATATTGTAACACACTGAAACCTCTGTGAATATTGTAACACACTGAAACCCCCGTGTCTATTGTAACACACTGAAACCCCCGTAAATATTGTAACATAGTGAAATCCCTGTGACTGTTGTAACACACTGAAACCCCCATGAATAATGTGACACGCTGAAACCCCCGTGACAATTGTAACACACTGACACCACCGTGACTATTGTAACATACTGAACCACCCATCACTATTGTAACACACTGAAACCCCCGTGACTATTGTAACACACTGAAACCGTCGTGAATATTGTAACACACTGAAACTCCCGTGACTATTGTAACACACTGAAACCCGCATCACTATTGTAACACACTGAAACCAGCTGTGAGTATTGTAACACACTGAAACCCCCGTGGCTATTGTAACATACTGAAACCCCCTTGATTATTGTAACACACTGAAACCCCCGTGAATATTGTAACACACTGAAATCCCTTGACTATTGTAACACACTGAAACCCCCGTGAATATTGTACACTCTGAAACCTCCGTGAATATTGTAACACACTGAAACCCCCGTGGCTATTGTAACTTACTGAAACCCCCGTGACTATTGTAACATACTGAAACCGTCGTGAATATTGTAACACACTGAAACCCCCCTGACTATTCTAACACACTGAAACCCCCGCGAATATTGTAACATACTGAAACCCTCGTGCTTATTGTAACATGCTGAAACACCCGTGACTATTGTAACACTCTGAAACCCCCGTGAATATTGTAACACACTGAAATCCCCGTGACTGTTGTAACACACTGAAACACCCGTGCATATTGTGACACGCTGAAACCCCCGTGACTACTGTAACACGCTGAAACCTCTGTGAATATTGTTACACACTGAAACCCCCGTGACTATTGTCACATACTGAAACCCGCATTACTATTTCAAGACACTGAAACCCACTGTGACTATTGTAACACACTGAGAGCCCCGTCAATATTGTAACATGCTGAAACACCCCTTGAATATTGCAACTCACTGAAATCCCGTGACTATTGTAACACACTGAAACCCCCATGAGTATTGTAACATACTGAAACCCCTGTGGCTATTGTAACATACCGAAACCCCCTTGACTATTGTAACACACTGAAACCCCCGTGAATATTGTAACACACTGAAACCCCCTTGACTATTGTAACACACTGAAACCCCCGTGAATATTGTAACACACTGAAACCCTCGTGAATATTGTAACACACTGAAATCCCTTGACTATTGTAACACACTGAAACCCCCGTGAATATTGTAACACACTGAAACCTCCGTGAATATTGTAACACACTGAAACCCCCGTGGCTATTGTAACTTACTGAAAACCCCATGACTATTGTAACACACTGAAACCGTCGTGAATATTGTAACACACTGAAACCCCCATGACTATTATAACACACTGAATCCCTCGTGAATATTGTAACACACCGAAACCCCCCTGACTATTGTACCACACTGAAACCCCTGCGAATATTGTAAAATACTGAAACCCCCGTGCATATTGTAACATGCTGAAACACCCGTGACTATTGTAACACACTGACACCCCCGTGAATATTGTAACACACTGAAATCCCCGTGACTGTTTTAACACACTGAAACACCCGTGCATATTGTGACACGCTGAAACCCCCGTGACTACTGTAACACGCTGAAACCTCTGGGAATATTGTAACACACTGAAACCCCCGTGACTATTGTCACATACTGAAACCCGCATCACTATTGCAAGACACTGAAACCCACTGTGACTATTGTAACACACTGAGAGCCCCGTCAATATTGTAACATGCTGAAACACCCCTTGAATATTGTAACACACTGAAATCCCGTGACTATTGTAACACACTGAAACCCCCATGAGTGTTGTAACATACAGAAAACTCCTAGAATATTGTAACACAGTGAAACCCCTGTGACTGCTGTCACACACTGAAACCCCCATGAATATTGTAACATACTGAAACCCCAGTGACTATTGTAAAACATGAAACCCGCATCACTATTGTAACACACTGAAACCCCCTGTGACTATTGTAACACACTGAAACTCCCATCACTATTGTAACACACTGAAACCCCCATTACTATTGTAACCCACTGAAACCCTGTGGCTGCTGTAACACACTGAAAGCCCCGTGATTATTTTAACACAATGAAACTCCTATCACTATTGTAACACACTGAAACCCCCATCACTATTGTAACACACTGAAACCCCATGGCTACTATAACACACTGAAAGCCCCGTGACTATTGTAACACACTAAAACCCCCGTGAATATTGTAACACACTGAAACCCCCATCACCATTGTAACACACAGAAACCCCCTGTGACTATTGTAAAACACTGAAACCCCCATCACTATTGTATCACACTGAAACACCCGTGACTATTGTAACATGCTGAATCCCCCGTGACTATTGTAACACGCTGAAACCCCCTGTGACTATTGTAACACATTGAAACCCCCGTTAATATTGTAAAACACTGAAACCCCAGTGACTTTTGTAACACACAGAAACCCCCGTGACTATTGTAACACGCTGAAACCTCCTCTGACTATTGTTACACACTGAAACCACCGTGATTATTGTAACACACTGAAACCCGCGTGACTATTGAAACACGCTGAAACACCCGTGACTATTGTAACACGCTGAAACCTCCTGTGACTATTGTAACACGCTAAAACCCCCGTGACTATTGTAACACGCTGAAACCCCAGTGAATATCGCAACACACTGAAGCCCTCGTGGCTATAGTAACACACAGAAAGCCCCGTGAATATTGTAACACACTGAAATCCCTTAACTATTGTAACGCACTGAAACACCCGTGGCTATTGTAACACACTGAAACCACCGTGACTATTGTAACACACTGAAACCCCCGTGAATATTATAACACACTGAAACCACCAGTTACTATTGTAGCACACTGAAACCCCCGTGAATATTGTAACACACTGAAACCCCCGTGGCTATTGTAACACTCTGAAACCCCCGTGAATATTGTAACGCAGTGAAATACCTTGACTATTGTAACACACTGAAACCCCCGTGAGTATTGTAACACACTTAAACCTCCGTGATTATTATAACACACTGAAACCCCCTTGGCTATTGTAACGCACTGAAACCCCCGTGCCTATTGTGACGTACTGAAACCCCCGTGACTATAGTAACACACTGAAACCCCCGTAAATATTGTAACACACTGAAACCCCTGTGACTATTGTAACACACTGAAACCCCCGTGAATATTGTAACACACTGAAACCCCCATTACTATTGTAACACACTGAAACCCCCGTGAATATTGTAAAACACTGAAACCCCAGTGACTTTTGTAACACACAGAAACCCCTGTGACTGTTGTAACACGCTGAAACCTCCTCTGACTATTGTAACACACTAAAACGACCGTGATTATTGTAACACAATGAAACCCCCGTGACTATTGAAACACGCTGAAACACCCGCGAATTTTGTAACAATCTCAAACCCCCGTAACTATTGTACCACACTTAAACCCTCGTGAATATTGTAACACACTGAAAGCCCCATGACTATTGTAACACACTGAAATCCCCGTGACTGTTGTAACACACGGAAACCGTCGTAAATATTGTGACACGCTGAAACCCCCGTGACTATTGCAACACCGAGACCCCCGTCACAATTGTAACATACTGAAACCCCCTTGAATATTGTAACACACTGAAATCCCGTGTCTATTGTAACGCACTGAAATCCCCGTAACTGTTGTAACACACTGAAACCCTTGTGAATATTGTGTCACGCGGACTCCCCCTTGAATATTGTAACGCACTGAAACCCCCGTGACTATTGTAACACACTGAAACCCCCGTGAGTATTGTAACATACTGAAACCCCCGTGAGTATTTTAACACATTGAAATCCCAGTGAATATTGTAACGCACTGAAACCCCCGTGAATATTGTAACACACTGAAACCACCGTGACTATTGTAACACACTGAAACCCCCGTGAATATTGTAACACACTGAAACCCCTGTGGCTATTGTAACACTCCGAAACCCCCGTGAATATTGTAACGCAGTGAAATACCTTGACTATTGTAACACACTGAAACCCCCGTGAGCATTGTAACACACTGAAACCTGCGTGATTATTATAACACACTGAAACCCCCTTGGCTATTGTAACGCACTGAAACCCTCGTGCCTATTGTGACGTACTGAAACCCCCGTGACTATTGTAACACACTGAAACCCCCGTAAATATTGTAACACACTGAAACCCCTGTGACTATTGTAACACACTGAAACCCCCGTGAATATTGTAATATAGTGAAATCCCCGTGACTGTTGTAACACACTGAAACCCCCGTGAATAATGTGACACGCTGAAACCCCCGTGACTATTGTAACACATTGAAACCCCCGTGAATTTTGTAACACACTGAAACCACCGTGAGTATTCTAAAACACTGAAACCCCCGTCAATATTGTAACACGCGGAAACCCCCTGTGACTTATGTAACACACTGAAACTCCCATCACTATTGTAACACACTGAAACCCCCGTGACTGTTGTAACCCACTGAAACCCCCGTAGCTATTGTAACACACTGAAACCCCTGTGACAATTGTAACACACTGAAAGCCCCATGACTATTGTAACACACTGAAATCCCCGTGACTGTTGTAACACACTGAAACCCCCTTGGCTATTGTAACGCACTGAAACCCCAGTGCCTATTGTGACGTACTGAAACCCCTGTGACTATTGTAACACACTGAAACCTCCGTGACCATTGTAACACACTGAAATCCCCGTGAATATTGTAACATAGTGAAACCTCCATGAATATTGTAACAATCTCAAACCCCCGTGACTATTGTAACACGCTGAAACCACCGTGATTATTGTAACACACTGAAACCCCCGTGACTATTGAAACACGCTGAAACAACTGTGACTATTGTAACACGCTGAAACCTCCTGTGACTATCGTAACACGCTGGAACCCGCGTACCTATTGTAACTCGCTGAAACCCCCGTGAATATCGTTACACACTGAAGCCCTCGTGGCTATAGTAACACACTGAAACCCACGTTAATATTGTAACACACTGAAATCCCTTGACTATTGTAACGCACTGAAACACCTGTGGCTATTGTAACATACTGAAACCCCCATGACTATTATAACACACTAAAACCGCCGTGAATATTGTAACACACTGAAATCCTCGTGGCTATTATAATACACTGAAACCCCCTTGACTATTGTAACACATTGAAACCCCCGTGAATATTGTAACACACTGAAAACCCCGTGGCTATTGTAACACACTGAAACCCCTGTGAATATTGTAACGCAGTGAAATACCTTGACTATTGTAGCACACTGAAACCCTCATAAATATTGTAACACACTGAAATCCCCGTAACTGTTGTAACACACTGAAGCCCCTGTGACTATTGTAACCTAGTGAAACCTTCATGAATATTGTAACAATCTCAAAACCCCGTGACTATTGTAACACACTGAAACCCCCGTGAATATTGTAACGCAGTGAAATACCTTGACTATTGTAGCACACTGAAACCCTCATAAATATTGTAACACACTGAAAGCCCCATTACTTTCGTAACACACTGAAATCCCCGTAACTGTTGTAACACACTGAAACCCCTGTGACTATTGTAACCTAGTGAAACCTTCATGAATATTGTAACAATCTCAAAACCCCGTGACTATTGTAACACACTGAAACCCCCGTGAATATTGTAACACACTGAAACCCCTGTGACTATTGAAACACGCTGAAACCCCTGTGACTATTGTAACAAACTGAAACCTCCTGTGACTATTGTAACACGCTGAAACCCCCGTGATTATTGTAACATACTGAAACCCCCGTGACTATTGCAACACATTGAAACCCCTGTGAATATTGTAACACACTGAAACCCCCGTGACTATTGTAACACGCTGAAACCTCCGTGAATATTGTAACACACTGAAACCCCCGTTACTATTGTAACACACTGAAACCCCCATCACCAATATAACGCACAGAAACCCCCTGTGACTATTGTAACACACTGAAACACCCGTGACTATTGTAACATGCTGAATCCCCTGTGACTATTGTAACATGCTGAAACCCCCTGTGACTATTGTAACACACTAAAACCCCCTTGAATATTGTAACACACTGAAACCCCAGTGACTTTTGTAACACACAGAAACCCCCGTGAATATTGTAACACGCTGAAACCTCCTGTGACTATTGTAACACGCTGAATCCACCGTGATTATTATAACACACTGAAACCCCCGTGACTATTGAAACACGCTGAAACACCCGTGAGTATTGTAACACGCTGAAACCTGCTGTGGCTATTGTAACACGCTGAAACCCCCGTGACTATTGTAACACACTGAAACCCCCGTGAATATTATAACACACTGAAACCCCTGTGATATTGTAACGCACTGAAACCCCCGTGAATATTGTAACATAGTGAAACCTCCATGAATATTGTAACAATCTCAAAACCCCGTCGCTATTATAACAATCTCAAAACCCCGTGACTATTGTAACACACTGAAACCCTCGTAAATATTGTAACACACTGAAACCCCCGTGACTATTGTAACACACTGAAACCCCCTTGACTATTGTAACACATTGAAACCCCCGTGAATATTGTAACACACTGAAAACCCCGTGGGTATTGTAACACACTGAAACCCCCGTGAATATTGTAACGCAGTGAAATACCTTGACTATTGTAGCACACTGAAACCATCGTAAATATTGTAACACACTGAAAGCCCCATGACTTTCGTAACACACTGAAATCCCCGCAACTGTTGTAACACACTGAAACCCCCGTGAATATTGTAACATAGTGAAACCTTCATGAATATTGTAACAATCTCAAAACCCCGTGACAATTGTAACACACTGAAACCCCCGTGAATATTGTAACACACTGAAACCCCTGTGACTATTGTAACACGCTGAAACCTCCTCTGACTATTGTAACACGCTGAAACCACCGTGATTCTTGTAACACACTGAAACCCCCGTGACTATTGAAACACGCTGAAACACCCGTGACTATTGTAACACACTGAAACCCCCGTGAATATTGTAAAACACTGAAACCCCAGTGACTTTTGTAACACACAGAAACCCCCGTGACTATTGTAACACGCTGAAACCTCCTCTGACTATTGTAACACACTGAAACCACCGTGATTATTGTAACACACTGAAACCCCCGTGACTATTGAAACACGCTGAAACACCCGTGACTATTGTAACACACTAAAACCCCCGTGACTATTGTAACACGCTGAAACCCCAGTGAATATCGCAACACACTGAAGCCCTCGTGGCTATAGTAACACACAGAAACCCCCGTGAATATTGTAACACACTGAAATCCCTTGACTATTGTAACGCACTGAAACACCCGTGGCTATTGTAACATACTGAAACCCCCGTGACTATGGTAACACACTGAAACCTCCGTGAATATTGTAACAGACTGAAACCCCCGTGAATATTGTAACACACTGAAACCCCTGTGACCATTGTAACACGCTGAAATGCCCGTGACTGTTGTTACACACTGAAACCCCCGTAACTATTGTAACACCCTGAAATCCCCATGACTATTGTAACACACTGAAACCACCGTGATTATTGTAACACACTGAAACCCCCGTGACTAATGAACCACGCTGAAACACCCGTGACTATTGTAACACGCTGAAACCTCCTGTGACTATTGTAACACACTAAAACCCCCGTGACTATTGTAACACGCTGAAACCCCAGTGAATATCGCAACACACTGAAGCCCTCGTGGCTATAGTAACACACAGAAACCCCCGTGAATATTGTAACACACTGAAATCCCTTGACTATTGTAACGCACTGAAACACCCGTGGCTATTGTAACATACTGAAACCCCCGTGACTATGGTAACACACTGAAACCGCCGTGAATAGTGTAACACACTGAAATCCCCGTGGCTATTATAATACACTGAAACCTCCGTGACTATTGTAACATACTGAAACCTCCGTGAATATTGTAACACGCTGAAACCCCCGTTACTATTGTAACACACTGAAACCCCCATGAATATTCTAACACACTGAAACCCCCTTAACTATTGTAACACACTGAAACCCATGTGAATATTGTAATGCAGTGAAATACCTTGACTATTGTAGCACACTGAAACCCTCGTGAATATTGTAACACACTGAAAGCCCCATGACTATTGTAACACACTGAAATCCCCGTGACTGTTGTAACACACTGAAACCCCCTTGGCTATTGTAACGCACTGAAACCCCCGTGCCTATTGTGACGTACTGAAACCCCCGTGACTATTGTAACACACTGAAACCTCCGTGACTTTTGTAACACACTGAAACCACCGTGAGTATTCTAAAACACTGAAACCCCCGTCAATATTGTAACACGCGGAAACCCCCTGTGACTTATGTAACACACTGAAACTCCCATCACTATTGTAACACACTGAAACCCCCGTGACTGTTGTAACCCACTGAAACCCCCGTAGCTATTGTAACACACTGAAACCCCTGTGACAATTGTAACACACTGAAAGCCCCATGACTATTGTAACACACTGAAATCCCCGTGACTGTTGTAACACACTGAAACCCCCTTGGCTATTGTAACGCACTGAAACCCCAGTGCCTATTGTGACGTACTGAAACCCCTGTGACTATTGTAACACACTGAAACCTCCGTGACCATTGTAACACACTGAAATCCCCGTGAATATTGTAACATAGTGAAACCTCCATGAATATTGTAACAATCTCAAACCCCCGTGACTATTGTAACACGCTGAAACCACCGTGATTATTGTAACACACTGAAACCCCCGTGACTATTGAAACACGCTGAAACAACTGTGACTATTGTAACACGCTGAAACCTCCTGTGACTATCGTAACACGCTGGAACCCGCGTACCTATTGTAACTCGCTGAAACCCCCGTGAATATCGTTACACACTGAAGCCCTCGTGGCTATAGTAACACACTGAAACCCACGTTAATATTGTAACACACTGAAATCCCTTGACTATTGTAACGCACTGAAACACCTGTGGCTATTGTAACATACTGAAACCCCCATGACTATTATAACACACTAAAACCGCCGTGAATATTGTAACACACTGAAATCCTCGTGGCTATTATAATACACTGAAACCCCCTTGACTATTGTAACACATTGAAACCCCCGTGAATATTGTAACACACTGAAAACCCCGTGGCTATTGTAACACACTGAAACCCCTGTGAATATTGTAACGCAGTGAAATACCTTGACTATTGTAGCACACTGAAACCCTCATAAATATTGTAACACACTGAAATCCCCGTAACTGTTGTAACACACTGAAGCCCCTGTGACTATTGTAACCTAGTGAAACCTTCATGAATATTGTAACAATCTCAAAACCCCGTGACTATTGTAACACACTGAAACCCCCGTGAATATTGTAACGCAGTGAAATACCTTGACTATTGTAGCACACTGAAACCCTCATAAATATTGTAACACACTGAAAGCCCCATTACTTTCGTAACACACTGAAATCCCCGTAACTGTTGTAACACACTGAAACCCCTGTGACTATTGTAACCTAGTGAAACCTTCATGAATATTGTAACAATCTCAAAACCCCGTGACTATTGTAACACACTGAAACCCCCGTGAATATTGTAACACACTGAAACCCCTGTGACTATTGAAACACGCTGAAACCCCTGTGACTATTGTAACAAACTGAAACCTCCTGTGACTATTGTAACACGCTGAAACCCCCGTGATTATTGTAACATACTGAAACCCCCGTGACTATTGCAACACATTGAAACCCCTGTGAATATTGTAACACACTGAAACCCCCGTGACTATTGTAGCACGCTGAAACCTCCGTGAATATTGTAACACACTGAAACCCCCGTTACTATTGTAACACACTGAAACCCCCATCACCAATATAACGCACAGAAACCCCCTGTGACTATTGTAACACACTGAAACACCCGTGACTATTGTAACATGCTGAATCCCCTGTGACTATTGTAACATGCTGAAACCCCCTGTGACTATTGTAACACACTAAAACCCCCTTGAATATTGTAACACACTGAAACCCCAGTGACTTTTGTAACACACAGAAACCCCCGTGAATATTGTAACACGCTGAAACCTCCTGTGACTATTGTAACACGCTGAATCCACCGTGATTATTATAACACACTGAAACCCCCGTGACTATTGAAACACGCTGAAACACCCGTGAGTATTGTAACACGCTGAAACCTGCTGTGGCTATTGTAACACGCTGAAACCCCCGTGACTATTGTAACACACTGAAACCCCCGTGAATATTATAACACACTGAAACCCCTGTGATATTGTAACGCACTGAAACCCCCGTGAATATTGTAACATAGTGAAACCTCCATGAATATTGTAACAATCTCAAAACCCCGTCGCTATTATAACAATCTCAAAACCCCGTGACTATTGTAACACACTGAAACCCTCGTAAATATTGTAACACACTGAAACCCCCGTGACTATTGTAACACACTGAAACCCCCTTGACTATTGTAACACATTGAAACCCCCGTGAATATTGTAACACACTGAAAACCCCGTGGGTATTGTAACACACTGAAACCCCCGTGAATATTGTAACGCAGTGAAATACCTTGACTATTGTAGCACACTGAAACCATCGTAAATATTGTAACACACTGAAAGCCCCATGACTTTCGTAACACACTGAAATCCCCGCAACTGTTGTAACACACTGAAACCCCCGTGAATATTGTAACATAGTGAAACCTTCATGAATATTGTAACAATCTCAAAACCCCGTGACAATTGTAACACACTGAAACCCCCGTGAATATTGTAACACACTGAAACCCCTGTGACTATTGTAACACGCTGAAACCTCCTCTGACTATTGTAACACGCTGAAACCACCGTGATTCTTGTAACACACTGAAACCCCCGTGACTATTGAAACACGCTGAAACACCCGTGACTATTGTAACACACTGAAACCCCCGTGAATATTGTAAAACACTGAAACCCCAGTGACTTTTGTAACACACAGAAACCCCCGTGACTATTGTAACACGCTGAAACCTCCTCTGACTATTGTAACACACTGAAACCACCGTGATTATTGTAACACACTGAAACCCCCGTGACTATTGAAACACGCTGAAACACCCGTGACTATTGTAACACACTAAAACCCCCGTGACTATTGTAACACGCTGAAACCCCAGTGAATATCGCAACACACTGAAGCCCTCGTGGCTATAGTAACACACAGAAACCCCCGTGAATATTGTAACACACTGAAATCCCTTGACTATTGTAACGCACTGAAACACCCGTGGCTATTGTAACATACTGAAACCCCCGTGACTATGGTAACACACTGAAACCTCCGTGAATATTGTAACAGACTGAAACCCCCGTGAATATTGTAACACACTGAAACCCCTGTGACCATTGTAACACGCTGAAATGCCCGTGACTGTTGTTACACACTGAAACCCCCGTAACTATTGTAACACCCTGAAACCCCCATGACTATTGTAACACACTGAAACCACCGTGATTATTGTAACACACTGAAACCCCCGTGACTAATGAACCACGCTGAAACACCCGTGACTATTGTAACACGCTGAAACCTCCTGTGACTATTGTAACACACTAAAACCCCCGTGACTATTGTAACACGCTGAAACCCCAGTGAATATCGCAACACACTGAAGCCCTCGTGGCTATAGTAACACACAGAAACCCCCGTGAATATTGTAACACACTGAAATCCCTTGACTATTGTAACGCACTGAAACACCCGTGGCTATTGTAACATACTGAAACCCCCGTGACTATGGTAACACACTGAAACCGCCGTGAATAGTGTAACACACTGAAATCCCCGTGGCTATTATAATACACTGAAACCTCCGTGACTATTGTAACATACTGAAACCTCCGTGAATATTGTAACACGCTGAAACCCCCGTTACTATTGTAACACACTGAAACCCCCATGAATATTCTAACACACTGAAACCCCCTTAACTATTGTAACACACTGAAACCCATGTGAATATTGTAATGCAGTGAAATACCTTGACTATTGTAGCACACTGAAACCCTCGTGAATATTGTAACACACTGAAAGCCCCATGACTATTGTAACACACTGAAATCCCCGTGACTGTTGTAACACACTGAAACCCCGTTGGCTATTGTAACGCACTGAAACCCCCGTGCCTATTGTGACGTACTGAAACCCCCGTGACTATTGTAACACACTGAAACCTCCGTGACTTTTGTAACACACTGAAATCCCCGTGAATATTGTAACATAGTGAAACCTCCATGAATATTGTAACAATCTCAAACCCCCGTGACTATTGTAACACGCTGAAACCACCGTGATTATTGTAACACACTGAAACCCCCGTGACTATTGAAACACGCTGAAACAACTGTGACTATTGTAACACGCTGAAACCTCCTGTGACTATTGTAACACGCTGAAACCCGCGTACCTATTGTAACTCGCTGAAACCCCCGTGAATATCGTTACACACTGAAGCCCTCGTGGCTATAGTAACACACTGAAACCCACGTTAATATTGTAACACATTGAAATCCCTTGACTATTGTAATGCACTGAAACACCTGTGGCTATTGTAACATACTGAAACCCCCATGACTATTGTAACACACTAAAACCGCCGTGAATATTGTAACACACTGAAATCCTCGTGGCTATTATAATACACTGAAACCCCCTTGACTATTGTAACACATTGAAACCCCCGTGAATATTGTAACACACTGAAAACCCCGTGGCTATTGTAGCACACTGAAACCCTCATAAATATTGTAACACACTGAAAGCCCCATGACTTTCGTAACACACTGAAATCCCCGTAACTGTTGTAACACACTGAAGCCCCCGTGAATATTGTAACACACTGAAACCCCCGTGAATATTGTAACATAGTGAAACCTTCATGAATATTGTAACAATCTCAAAACCCCATGACAATTGTAACAGACTGAAACCCCGGTGAATATTGTAACACACTGAAACCCCTGTGACTATTGAAACACGCTGAAACCTCCTGTGACTATTGTAACACGCTGAAACCCCCGTGATTATTGTAACATACTGAAACCCCCGTGACTATTGTAACATATTGAAACCCCTGTGAATATTGTAACACACTGAAACCCCCGTGACTATTGTAACACGCTGAAACCTCCATGAATATTCTAACACGCTGAAACCCCCGTGGCTATTGTAACACACTGAAACCCCCGTGACTATTGTAACACGCTGAAACCTCCGTGAATATTGGAACACACTGAAACCCCCGTTACTATTGTAACACACTGAAACCCCCATCACCAATGTAACACACAGAAACCCCCTGTGACTATTGTAACACACTGAAACCCCCATCACTATTGTAACACACTGAAACACCCGTGACTATTGTAACATGCTGAATCCCCTGTGACTAATGTAACATGCTGAAACCTCCTCTGACTATTGTAACACACTGAAACCACCGTGAATATTGTAACACACTGAAACCCCAGTGACTTTTGTAACACACAGAAACCCCCGTGAATATTGTAACACTCTGAAACCTCCTGTGACTATTGTAACACGCTGAAACCACCGTGATTATTATAACACACTGAAACCCCCGTGACTATCGAAACACGCTGAAACACCCGTGACTATTGTAACACGTTGAAACCTCCTGTGGCTATTGTAACACGCTGAAACCCACGTGACTATTGTAACATCCTGAAACCCCCGTGAATATCGTAACACATTGAAACCCCCGTGAATATTGTAACACACTAAAAACCCCATGACTATTGTAACACACTGAAACCCCCGTGAATATTGTACCACACTGAAACCCCCGTGAATATAGCAACACTCTAAGACCCCCGTGACTATTGTAACATGCTGAATCCCCTGTGACTAATGTAACATGCTGAAACCTCCTCTGACTATTGTAACACACTGAAACCACCGTGAATATTGTAACACACTGAAACCCCAGTGACTTTTGTAACACACAGAAACCCCCGTGAATATTGTAACACTCTGAAACCTCCTGTGACTATTGTAACACGCTGAAACCACCGTGATTATTATAACACACTGAAACCCCCGTGACTATTGAAACACGCTGAAACACCCGTGACTATTGTAACACGTTGAAACCTCCTGTGGCTATTGTAACACGCTGAAATCCCCGTGACTATTGAAACACGCTGAAACCCCCGTGAATATCGTAACACATTGAAACCCCCGTGAATATTGTAACACACAAAAAACCCCATGACTATTGTAACACACTGAAACCCCCGTGAATATTGTACCACACTGAAACCCCCATGAATATTGTAACAGACTGAAACCCCCTGTGAGTATTGTAACACATTGAAAGCCCTATCACTAATATAACACACTGAAACCCCAGTGACTATTGTAACACACTGAACCCCCGTGAATATTGTAACACACTAAAGATCCCATGACTATTCTAACACACTGAAACCCCCGTGAATATTGTAACACACTGAAACCCCCATGAATATTGCAACACTCTGAGACCCCGGTCACTATTGTAACATACTGAAACCCTCTTGAATATTGTAACACACTGAAATCCTGTGCCCATTGTAACACAATGAAACCGCCATGACTATTGTAACATACTGAAACCTGCATGAATATTGTAACACACTGAAACCCCCTTGAATATTGTAACACACTGAAACCCCCGTGAATATTGTCACACACTGAAACTCGCATCAGTATTGTAACACACTGAAACCCCCGTGGCTATTGTAACACACTGAAACCCCCGTAAATATTGTAACACACTGAAACCCCCATTACTATTATAACACACTGAAAACCCCATCACTATTGTAACACACTGAAACCCCCGTAAATATTGTAACACACTGAAAACCCCGTGACTATTGTAACACACTGAAACCCGCATCACTATTGTAACATGCTGAAACTCCCGTGATTATTGTATCATCCTGAAACCCCCGTGACTATTCTAATACACTGAAAACCCCATGACTATTGTAACACACTGATACCCCGGTGAATATTGTAACACACTGAAACCCCCGTGAATATTGTAACACACTGAAACCCTCGTGACTATTGTAACACGCTGAAATACCCGTGAGTATTGTAACATAGTGAAATCCCCGTGACTGTTGTAACACACTGAAACCCCCATGAATAATGTGACACGCTGAAACCCCCGTGACAATTGTAACACACTGACACCACCGTGACTATTGTAACATACTGAACCACCCATCACTATTGTAACACACTGAAACCCCCGTGACTATTGTAACACACTGAAACCGTCGTGAATATTGTAACACACTGAAACTCCCGTGACTATTGTAACACACTGAAACCCGCATCACTATTGTAACACACTGAAACCAGCTGTGAGTATTGTAACACACTGAAACCCCCGTGGCTATTGTAACATACTGAAACCCCCTTGATTATTGTAACACACTGAAACCCCCGTGAATATTGTAACACACTGAAATCCCTTGACTATTGTAACACACTGAAACCCCCGTGAATATTGTACACTCTGAAACCTCCGTGAATATTGTAACACACTGAAACCCCCGTGGCTATTGTAACTTACTGAAACCCCCGTGACTATTGTAACATACTGAAACCGTCGTGAATATTGTAACACACTGAAACCCCCCTGACTATTCTAACACACTGAAACCCCCGCGAATATTGTAACATACTGAAACCCTCGTGCTTATTGTAACATGCTGAAACACCCGTGACTATTGTAACACTCTGAAACCCCCGTGAATATTGTAACACACTGAAATCCCCGTGACTGTTGTAACACACTGAAACACCCGTGCATATTGTGACACGCTGAAACCCCCGTGAGTACTGTAACACGCTGAAACCTCTGTGAATATTGTAACACACTGAAACCCCCGTGACTATTGTCACATACTGAAACCCGCATCACTATTTCAAGACACTGAAACCCACTGTGACTATTGTAACACACTGAGAGCCCCGTCAATATTGTAACATGCTGAAACACCCCTTGAATATTGCAACTCACTGAAATCCCGTGACTATTGTAACACACTGAAACCCCCATGAGTATTGTAACATACTGAAACCCCCGTGATTATTGTAACACACTGAATCCCCTGTGACTATTGTAACACACTGAAACCCCCGTGAATATTGTAACATAGTGAAATCCCCGTGACTGTTGTAACACACTGAAACCCCCGTGAATAATGTGACACGCTGAAACCCCCGTGACAATTGTAACACACTGACACCCCCGTGACTATTGTAACACACTGAACCACCCATCACTATTGTAACACACTGAAACCCCCGTGACTATTGCAACACACTGAAGCACCCCGTAAATATTCTAACACACTGAAACCCCCATCACTATTGTAACACACTGAAATCCCCGTGATTATTGTAACACACTGAAACCCCCGTGTATATTGTAACATACTGAAACCCCCGTGACTATTGTAACACATTGAAACCCCCGTGAATATTGTAACACACTGAAACCCCCGTGACTATTGTAACACGCTGAAAGCCCCGTGAATATTGTAACACACTGAAACCCCCATTACTATTGTAACACTCTGAAACCCCCGTGAATATTGTAAAACACTGAAACCCCAGTGACTTTTGTAACACATAGAAACCCCTGTGACTGTTGTAACACGCTGAAACCTCCTCTGACTATTGTAACACACTGAAACGACCGTGATTATTGTAACACAATGAAACCCCCGTGACTATTGAAACACGCTGAAACACCTGTGAATATTGTAACAATCTCAAACCCCCGTAACTATTGTACCACACTTAAACCCTCGTGAATATTGTAAAACACTGAAAGCCCCATGACTATTGTAACACACTGAAATCCCCGTGACTGTTGTAACACACGGAAACCGTCGTAAATATTGTGACACGCTGAAACCCCCGTGACTATTGCAACACCCTGAGACCCCCGTCACAATTCTAACATACTGAAACCCCCTTGAATATTGTAACACACTGAAATCCCGTGTCTATTGTAACGCACTGAAATCCCCGTGACTGTTGTAACACACTGAAACCCTTGTGAATATTGTGTCATGCGGACTCCCCCTTGAATATTGTAACGCACTGAAACCCCCGTGACTATTGTAACACACTGAAACCCCCATGAGTATTGTAACATACTGAAACCCCCGTGAATATTATAACACACTGAAACCACCAGTTACTATTGTAACAAACTGAAACCCCCGTGAATATTCTAAGACACTGAAACCCCCTTGACTATTGTAACACACTGAAACCCCCGTGAATATTGTAACACACTGAAACCCCCGTGGCTAATGTAACACTCTGAAACCCCCGTGAATATTGTAACACACTGAAACCCCCGTGGCTATTGTAACACTCTGAAACCCCCGTGAATATTGTAACGCAGTGAAATACCTTGACTATTGTAACACACTGAAACCCCCGTGAGTATTGTAACACACTGAAACCTCCGTGATTATTATAACACACTGAAACCCCCTTGGCTATTGTAACGCACTGCAACCCCCGTGCCTATTGTGACGGACTGAAACCCCCGTGACTATTGTAACACACTGAAACCCCCGTAAATATTGTAACACACTGAAACCCCTGTGACTATTGTAACACACTGAAACCCCCGTGAATATTGTAATATAGTGAAATCCCCGTGACTATTGTAACACACTGAAACCCCCGTGACAATTGTAACACCTTGACACCCCCGTGACTATTGTAACACACTGAACCACCCATCACTATTGTAACACACTGAAACCCCCGTGACTATTGTAACACACTGAAGCACCCCGTAAATATTCTAACACACTGAAACCCCCATCACTATTGTAACACACTGAAATCCCCGTGATTATTGTAACATACTGAAACCCCCGTGACTATTGTAACACATTGAAACCCCCGTGAATATTGTAACACACTGAAACCCCCGTGACTATTGTAACACGCTGAAACCCCCGTGAATATTGTAACACACTGAAACCCCCATTACTATTGTAACACACTGAAACCCCCGTGAATATTCTAATACACTGAAACACCCTTGACTATTGTAATGCACTGAAACCCCCGTGAATATTGTAACAGACTGAAACCCCCGTGAATATTGTAACACAGTGAAATACCTGGAATATTTTAACACACTGAAACCCCCGTGAATACTGTAACATAATGAAACCTCCGTGAATATTGTAACAATCTCAAACCCCCGAGACTATTCTATCACACTGAAACCCTCGTGAATATTGTAACACACTGAACCCTCCGTGAGTCTCGTAACACACTGAAACCCCCGTGACTATCGTAAAACACTGAAATCCCTGTGACTGTTGTAACACACTGAAACCCCCGTGAATTTTGTGCAACGCTGAAACGCCCGTGACTATTGAAACACGCTGAAACCCCCATGAGTATTGTAACACGCTGAAACCTCCTGTGACTATTGTAACACGCTGAAACCCCCGTGACTATTGTAACACATTGAAACCCCTGTGAATATTGTAACACACTGAAACCCCCGTGACTATTGTAACACGCTGAAACCTCCGTGAGTATTGTAACAAACTGAAACCCCCGTTACTATTATAACACACTGAAACCCCCATCACTATTGTAACTGACTGAAACACCCGTGACTATTGTAACATGCTGAATCCCCCATGAATATTGTAACATGCTGAAACCCCCTGTGACTATTGTAACACACTGAAACCCGCATCACTATTGTAACACGCTGAAACCACCTGTGAGTATTGTAACACACTGAAACCCCCGTGGCTATTGTAACATACTGAAACCACCGTGAATATTGTAACACACTGAAACCCCCGTGAATATTGTAACACACTGAAACCTCTGTGACTATTGAAACACGCTGAAACCCCTGTGACTATTGTAACAAACTGAAACCTCCTGTGACTATTGTAACACGCTGAAACCCCCGTGATTATTGTAACATACTGAAACCCCCGTGACTATTGCAACACATTGAAACCCCTGTGAATATTGTAACACACTGAAACCCCCGTGACTATTGTAACACGCTGAAACCTCCGTGAATATTGTAACACACTGAAACCCCCGTTACTATTGTAACACACTGAAACCCCCATCACCAATATAACGCACAGAAACCCCCTGTGACTATTGTAACACACTGAAACACCCGTGACTATTGTAACATGCTGAATCCCCTGTGACTATTGTAACATGCTGAAACCCCCTGTGACTATTGTAACACACTAAAACCCCCTTGAATATTGTAACACACTGAAACCCCAGTGACTTTTGTAACACACAGAAACCCCCGTGAATATTGTAACACGCTGAAACCTCCTGTGACTATTGTAACACGCTGAATCCACCGTGATTATTATAACACACTGAAACCCCCGTGACTATTGAAACACGCTGAAACACCCGTGAGTATTGTAACACGCTGAAACCTGCTGTGGCTATTGTAACACGCTGAAACCCCCGTGACTATTGTAACACACTGAAACCCCCGTGAATATTATAACACACTGAAACCCCTGTGATATTGTAACGCACTGAAACCCCCGTGAATATTGTAACATAGTGAAACCTCCATGAATATTGTAACAATCTCAAAACCCCGTCGCTATTATAACAATCTCAAAACCCCGTGACTATTGTAACACACTGAAACCCTCGTAAATATTGTAACACACTGAAACCCCCGTGACTATTGTAACACACTGAAACCCCCTTGACTATTGTAACACATTGAAACCCCCGTGAATATTGTAACACACTGAAAACCCCGTGGGTATTGTAACACACTGAAACCCCCGTGAATATTGTAACGCAGTGAAATACCTTGACTATTGTAGCACACTGAAACCATCGTAAATATTGTAACACACTGAAAGCCCCATGACTTTCGTAACACACTGAAATCCCCGCAACTGTTGTAACACACTGAAACCCCCGTGAATATTGTAACATAGTGAAACCTTCATGAATATTGTAACAATCTCAAAACCCCGTGACAATTGTAACACACTGAAACCCCCGTGAATATTGTAACACACTGAAACCCCTGTGACTATTGTAACACGCTGAAACCTCCTCTGACTATTGTAACACGCTGAAACCACCGTGATTCTTGTAACACACTGAAACCCCCGTGACTATTGAAACACGCTGAAACACCCGTGACTATTGTAACACACTGAAACCCCCGTGAATATTGTAAAACACTGAAACCCCAGTGACTTTTGTAACACACAGAAACCCCCGTGACTATTGTAACACGCTGAAACCTCCTCTGACTATTGTAACACACTGAAACCACCGTGATTATTGTAACACACTGAAACCCCCGTGACTATTGAAACACGCTGAAACACCCGTGACTATTGTAACACACTAAAACCCCCGTGACTATTGTAACACGCTGAAACCCCAGTGAATATCGCAACACACTGAAGCCCTCGTGGCTATAGTAACACACAGAAACCCCCGTGAATATTGTAACACACTGAAATCCCTTGACTATTGTAACGCACTGAAACACCCGTGGCTATTGTAACATACTGAAACCCCCGTGACTATGGTAACACACTGAAACCTCCGTGAATATTGTAACAGACTGAAACCCCCGTGAATATTGTAACACACTGAAACCCCTGTGACCATTGTAACACGCTGAAATGCCCGTGACTGTTGTTACACACTGAAACCCCCGTAACTATTGTAACACCCTGAAACCCCCATGACTATTGTAACACACTGAAACCACCGTGATTATTGTAACACACTGAAACCCCCGTGACTAATGAACCACGCTGAAACACCCGTGACTATTGTAACACGCTGAAACCTCCTGTGACTATTGTAACACACTAAAACCCCCGTGACTATTGTAACACGCTGAAACCCCAGTGAATATCGCAACACACTGAAGCCCTCGTGGCTATAGTAACACACAGAAACCCCCGTGAATATTGTAACACACTGAAATCCCTTGACTATTGTAACGCACTGAAACACCCGTGGCTATTGTAACATACTGAAACCCCCGTGACTATGGTAACACACTGAAACCGCCGTGAATAGTGTAACACACTGAAATCCCCGTGGCTATTATAATACACTGAAACCTCCGTGACTATTGTAACATACTGAAACCTCCGTGAATATTGTAACACGCTGAAACCCCCGTTACTATTGTAACACACTGAAACCCCCATGAATATTCTAACACACTGAAACCCCCTTAACTATTGTAACACACTGAAACCCATGTGAATATTGTAATGCAGTGAAATACCTTGACTATTGTAGCACACTGAAACCCTCGTGAATATTGTAACACACTGAAAGCCCCATGACTATTGTAACACACTGAAATCCCCGTGACTGTTGTAACACACTGAAACCCCCTTGGCTATTGTAACGCACTGAAACCCCCGTGCCTATTGTGACGTACTGAAACCCCCGTGACTATTGTAACACACTGAAACCTCCGTGACTTTTGTAACACACTGAAATCCCCGTGAATATTGTAACATAGTGAAACCTCCATGAATATTGTAACAATCTCAAACCCCCGTGACTATTGTAACACGCTGAAACCACCGTGATTATTGTAACACACTGAAACCCCCGTGACTATTGAAACACGCTGAAACAACTGTGACTATTGTAACACGCTGAAACCTCCTGTGACTATTGTAACACGCTGAAACCCGCGTACCTATTGTAACTCGCTGAAACCCCCGTGAATATCGTTACACACTGAAGCCCTCGTGGCTATAGTAACACACTGAAACCCACGTTAATATTGTAACACATTGAAATCCCTTGACTATTGTAATGCACTGAAACACCTGTGGCTATTGTAACATACTGAAACCCCCATGACTATTGTAACACACTAAAACCGCCGTGAATATTGTAACACACTGAAATCCTCGTGGCTATTATAATACACTGAAACCCCCTTGACTATTGTAACACATTGAAACCCCCGTGAATATTGTAACACACTGAAAACCCCGTGGCTATTGTAGCACACTGAAACCCTCATAAATATTGTAACACACTGAAAGCCCCATGACTTTCGTAACACACTGAAATCCCCGTAACTGTTGTAACACACTGAAGCCCCCGTGAATATTGTAACACACTGAAACCCCCGTGAATATTGTAACATAGTGAAACCTTCATGAATATTGTAACAATCTCAAAACCCCATGACAATTGTAACAGACTGAAACCCCGGTGAATATTGTAACACACTGAAACCCCTGTGACTATTGAAACACGCTGAAACCTCCTGTGACTATTGTAACACGCTGAAACCCCCGTGATTATTGTAACAT
Source organism: Mobula birostris (assembly GCF_030028105.1). Classification (NCBI taxonomy): domain Eukaryota; kingdom Metazoa; phylum Chordata; class Chondrichthyes; order Myliobatiformes; family Myliobatidae; genus Mobula; species Mobula birostris. The sequence goes on from NW_027275145.1 coordinate 55,782, forward strand.
ACTGAAACCCCCGTTACTATTGTAACATATTGAAACCCCTGTGAATATTGTAACACACTGAAACCCCCGTGACTATTGTAACACGCTGAAACCCCCGTGACTATTGTAACACGCTGAAACCTCCGTGAATATTGGAACACACTGAAACCCCCGTTACTATTGTAACACACTGAAACCCCCATCACCAATGTAACACACAGAAACCCCCTGTGACTATTGTAACACACTGAAACCCCCATCACTATTGTAACACACTGAAACACCCGTGACTATTGTAACATGCTGAATCCCCTGTGACTAATGTAACATGCTGAAACCTCCTCTGACTATTGTAACACACTGAAACCACCGTGAATATTGTAACACACTGAAACCCCAGTGACTTTTGTAACACACAGAAACCCCCGTGAATATTGTAACACTCTGAAACCTCCTGTGACTATTGTAACACGCTGAAACCACCGTGATTATTATAACACACTGAAACCCCCGTGACTATCGAAACACGCTGAAACACCCGTGACTATTGTAACACGTTGAAACCTCCTGTGGCTATTGTAACACGCTGAAACCCACGTGACTATTGTAACATCCTGAAACCCCCGTGAATATCGTAACACATTGAAACCCCCGTGAATATTGTAACACACTAAAAACCCCATGACTATTGTAACACACTGAAACCCCCGTGAATATTGTACCACACTGAAACCCCCGTGAATATAGCAACACTCTAAGACCCCCGTGACTATTGTAACATGCTGAATCCCCTGTGACTAATGTAACATGCTGAAACCTCCTCTGACTATTGTAACACACTGAAACCACCGTGAATATTGTAACACACTGAAACCCCAGTGACTTTTGTAACACACAGAAACCCCCGTGAATATTGTAACACTCTGAAACCTCCTGTGACTATTGTAACACGCTGAAACCACCGTGATTATTATAACACACTGAAACCCCCGTGACTATTGAAACACGCTGAAACACCCGTGACTATTGTAACACGTTGAAACCTCCTGTGGCTATTGTAACACGCTGAAATCCCCGTGACTATTGAAACACGCTGAAACCCCCGTGAATATCGTAACACATTGAAACCCCCGTGAATATTGTAACACACAAAAAACCCCATGACTATTGTAACACACTGAAACCCCCGTGAATATTGTACCACACTGAAACCCCCATGAATATTGTAACAGACTGAAACCCCCTGTGAGTATTGTAACACATTGAAAGCCCTATCACTAATATAACACACTGAAACCCCAGTGACTATTGTAACACACTGAACCCCCGTGAATATTGTAACACACTAAAGATCCCATGACTATTCTAACACACTGAAACCCCCGTGAATATTGTAACACACTGAAACCCCCATGAATATTGCAACACTCTGAGACCCCGGTCACTATTGTAACATACTGAAACCCTCTTGAATATTGTAACACACTGAAATCCTGTGCCCATTGTAACACAATGAAACCGCCATGACTATTGTAACATACTGAAACCTGCATGAATATTGTAACACACTGAAACCCCCTTGAATATTGTAACACACTGAAACCCCCGTGAATATTGTCACACACTGAAACTCGCATCAGTATTGTAACACACTGAAACCCCCGTGGCTATTGTAACACACTGAAACCCCCGTAAATATTGTAACACACTGAAAACCCCGTGACTATTGTAACACACTGAAACCCGCATCACTATTGTAACATGCTGAAACTCCCGTGATTATTGTATCATCCTGAAACCCCCGTGACTATTCTAATACACTGAAAACCCCATGACTATTGTAACACACTGATACCCCGGTGAATATTGTAACACACTGAAACCCCCGTGAATATTGTAACACACTGAAACCCTCGTGACTATTGTAACACGCTGAAATACCCGTGAGTATTGTAACATAGTGAAATCCCCGTGACTGTTGTAACACACTGAAACCCCCATGAATAATGTGACACGCTGAAACCCCCGTGACAATTGTAACACACTGACACCACCGTGACTATTGTAACATACTGAACCACCCATCACTATTGTAACACACTGAAACCCCCGTGACTATTGTAACACACTGAAACCGTCGTGAATATTGTAACACACTGAAACTCCCGTGACTATTGTAACACACTGAAACCCGCATCACTATTGTAACACACTGAAACCAGCTGTGAGTATTGTAACACACTGAAACCCCCGTGGCTATTGTAACATACTGAAACCCCCTTGATTATTGTAACACACTGAAACCCCCGTGAATATTGTAACACACTGAAATCCCTTGACTATTGTAACACACTGAAACCCCCGTGAATATTGTACACTCTGAAACCTCCGTGAATATTGTAACACACTGAAACCCCCGTGGCTATTGTAACTTACTGAAACCCCCGTGACTATTGTAACATACTGAAACCGTCGTGAATATTGTAACACACTGAAACCCCCCTGACTATTCTAACACACTGAAACCCCCGCGAATATTGTAACATACTGAAACCCTCGTGCTTATTGTAACATGCTGAAACACCCGTGACTATTGTAACACTCTGAAACCCCCGTGAATATTGTAACACACTGAAATCCCCGTGACTGTTGTAACACACTGAAACACCCGTGCATATTGTGACACGCTGAAACCCCCGTGAGTACTGTAACACGCTGAAACCTCTGTGAATATTGTAACACACTGAAACCCCCGTGACTATTGTCACATACTGAAACCCGCATCACTATTTCAAGACACTGAAACCCACTGTGACTATTGTAACACACTGAGAGCCCCGTCAATATTGTAACATGCTGAAACACCCCTTGAATATTGCAACTCACTGAAATCCCGTGACTATTGTAACACACTGAAACCCCCATGAGTATTGTAACATACTGAAACCCCCGTGATTATTGTAACACACTGAATCCCCTGTGACTATTGTAACACACTGAAACCCCCGTGAATATTGTAACATAGTGAAATCCCCGTGACTGTTGTAACACACTGAAACCCCCGTGAATAATGTGACACGCTGAAACCCCCGTGACAATTGTAACACACTGACACCCCCGTGACTATTGTAACACACTGAACCACCCATCACTATTGTAACACACTGAAACCCCCGTGACTATTGCAACACACTGAAGCACCCCGTAAATATTCTAACACACTGAAACCCCCATCACTATTGTAACACACTGAAATCCCCGTGATTATTGTAACACACTGAAACCCCCGTGTATATTGTAACATACTGAAACCCCCGTGACTATTGTAACACATTGAAACCCCCGTGAATATTGTAACACACTGAAACCCCCGTGACTATTGTAACACGCTGAAAGCCCCGTGAATATTGTAACACACTGAAACCCCCATTACTATTGTAACACTCTGAAACCCCCGTGAATATTGTAAAACACTGAAACCCCAGTGACTTTTGTAACACATAGAAACCCCTGTGACTGTTGTAACACGCTGAAACCTCCTCTGACTATTGTAACACACTGAAACGACCGTGATTATTGTAACACAATGAAACCCCCGTGACTATTGAAACACGCTGAAACACCTGTGAATATTGTAACAATCTCAAACCCCCGTAACTATTGTACCACACTTAAACCCTCGTGAATATTGTAAAACACTGAAAGCCCCATGACTATTGTAACACACTGAAATCCCCGTGACTGTTGTAACACACGGAAACCGTCGTAAATATTGTGACACGCTGAAACCCCCGTGACTATTGCAACACCCTGAGACCCCCGTCACAATTCTAACATACTGAAACCCCCTTGAATATTGTAACACACTGAAATCCCGTGTCTATTGTAACGCACTGAAATCCCCGTGACTGTTGTAACACACTGAAACCCTTGTGAATATTGTGTCATGCGGACTCCCCCTTGAATATTGTAACGCACTGAAACCCCCGTGACTATTGTAACACACTGAAACCCCCATGAGTATTGTAACATACTGAAACCCCCGTGAATATTATAACACACTGAAACCACCAGTTACTATTGTAACAAACTGAAACCCCCGTGAATATTCTAAGACACTGAAACCCCCTTGACTATTGTAACACACTGAAACCCCCGTGAATATTGTAACACACTGAAACCCCCGTGGCTAATGTAACACTCTGAAACCCCCGTGAATATTGTAACACACTGAAACCCCCGTGGCTATTGTAACACTCTGAAACCCCCGTGAATATTGTAACGCAGTGAAATACCTTGACTATTGTAACACACTGAAACCCCCGTGAGTATTGTAACACACTGAAACCTCCGTGATTATTATAACACACTGAAACCCCCTTGGCTATTGTAACGCACTGCAACCCCCGTGCCTATTGTGACGGACTGAAACCCCCGTGACTATTGTAACACACTGAAACCCCCGTAAATATTGTAACACACTGAAACCCCTGTGACTATTGTAACACACTGAAACCCCCGTGAATATTGTAATATAGTGAAATCCCCGTGACTATTGTAACACACTGAAACCCCCGTGACAATTGTAACACCTTGACACCCCCGTGACTATTGTAACACACTGAACCACCCATCACTATTGTAACACACTGAAACCCCCGTGACTATTGTAACACACTGAAGCACCCCGTAAATATTCTAACACACTGAAACCCCCATCACTATTGTAACACACTGAAATCCCCGTGATTATTGTAACATACTGAAACCCCCGTGACTATTGTAACACATTGAAACCCCCGTGAATATTGTAACACACTGAAACCCCCGTGACTATTGTAACACGCTGAAACCCCCGTGAATATTGTAACACACTGAAACCCCCATTACTATTGTAACACACTGAAACCCCCGTGAATATTCTAATACACTGAAACACCCTTGACTATTGTAATGCACTGAAACCCCCGTGAATATTGTAACAGACTGAAACCCCCGTGAATATTGTAACACAGTGAAATACCTGGAATATTTTAACACACTGAAACCCCCGTGAATACTGTAACATAATGAAACCTCCGTGAATATTGTAACAATCTCAAACCCCCGAGACTATTCTATCACACTGAAACCCTCGTGAATATTGTAACACACTGAACCCTCCGTGAGTCTCGTAACACACTGAAACCCCCGTGACTATCGTAAAACACTGAAATCCCCGTGACTGTTGTAACACACTGAAACCCCCGTGAATTTTGTGCAACGCTGAAACGCCCGTGACTATTGAAACACGCTGAAACCCCCATGAGTATTGTAACACGCTGAAACCTCCTGTGACTATTGTAACACGCTGAAACCCCCGTGATTATTGTAACATACTGAAACCCCCGTGACTATTGTAACACATTGAAACCCCTGTGAATATTGTAACACACTGAAACCCCCGTGACTATTGTAACACGCTGAAACCTCCGTGAGTATTGTAACAAACTGAAACCCCCGTTACTATTGTAACACACTGAAACCCCCATCACTATTGTAACTGACTGAAACACCCGTGACTATTGTAACATGCTGAATCCCCCATGAATATTGTAACATGCTGAAACCCCCTGTGACTATTGTAACACACTGAAACCCGCATCACTATTGTAACACGCTGAAACCACCTGTGAGTATTGTAACACACTGAAACCCCCGTGGCTATTGTAACATACTGAAACCACCGTGAATATTGTAACACACTGAAACCCCCGTGAATATTGTAACACACTGAAACCTCTGTGACTATTGAAACACGCTGAAACCCCTGTGACTATTGTAACAAACTGAAACCTCCTGTGACTATTGTAACACGCTGAAACCCCCGTGATTATTGTAACATACTGAAACCCCCGTGACTATTGCAACACATTGAAACCCCTGTGAATATTGTAACACACTGAAACCCCCGTGACTATTGTAACACGCTGAAACCTCCGTGAATATTGTAACACACTGAAACCCCCGTTACTATTGTAACACACTGAAACCCCCATCACCAATATAACGCACAGAAACCCCCTGTGACTATTGTAACACACTGAAACACCCGTGACTATTGTAACATGCTGAATCCCCTGTGACTATTGTAACATGCTGAAACCCCCTGTGACTATTGTAACACACTAAAACCCCCTTGAATATTGTAACACACTGAAACCCCAGTGACTTTTGTAACACACAGAAACCCCCGTGAATATTGTAACACGCTGAAACCTCCTGTGACTATTGTAACACGCTGAATCCACCGTGATTATTATAACACACTGAAACCCCCGTGACTATTGAAACACGCTGAAACACCCGTGAGTATTGTAACACGCTGAAACCTGCTGTGGCTATTGTAACACGCTGAAACCCCCGTGACTATTGTAACACACTGAAACCCCCGTGAATATTATAACACACTGAAACCCCTGTGATATTGTAACGCACTGAAACCCCCGTGAATATTGTAACATAGTGAAACCTCCATGAATATTGTAACAATCTCAAAACCCCGTCGCTATTATAACAATCTCAAAACCCCGTGACTATTGTAACACACTGAAACCCTCGTAAATATTGTAACACACTGAAACCCCCGTGACTATTGTAACACACTGAAACCCCCTTGACTATTGTAACACATTGAAACCCCCGTGAATATTGTAACACACTGAAAACCCCGTGGGTATTGTAACACACTGAAACCCCCGTGAATATTGTAACGCAGTGAAATACCTTGACTATTGTAGCACACTGAAACCATCGTAAATATTGTAACACACTGAAAGCCCCATGACTTTCGTAACACACTGAAATCCCCGCAACTGTTGTAACACACTGAAACCCCCGTGAATATTGTAACATAGTGAAACCTTCATGAATATTGTAACAATCTCAAAACCCCGTGACAATTGTAACACACTGAAACCCCCGTGACTATTGTAACACACTGAAACCCCCGTGACAATTGTAACACCTTGACACCCCCGTGACTATTGTAACACACTGAAACCACCGTGAATATTGTAACACACTGAAACCCCAGTGACTTTTGTAACACACAGAAACCCCCGTGAATATTGTAACACTCTGAAACCTCCTGTGACTATTGTAACACGCTGAAACCACCGTGATTATTATAACACACTGAAACCCCCGTGACTATTGAAACACGCTGAAACACCCGTGACTATTGTAACACGTTGAAACCTCCTGTGGCTATTGTAACACGCTGAAATCCCCGTGACTATTGAAACACGCTGAAACCCCCGTGAATATCATAACACATTGAAACCCCCGTGAATATTGTAACACACAAAAAACCCCATGACTATTGTAACACACTGAAACCCCCGTGAATATTGTACCACACTGAAACCCCCATGAATATTGTAACAGACTGAAACCCCCTGTGAGTATTGTAACACATTGAAAGCCCTATCACTAATATAACACACTGAAACCCCAGTGACTATTGTAACACACTGAACCCCCGTGAATATTGTAACACACTAAAGATCCCATGACTATTCTAACACACTGAAACCCCCGTGAATATTGTAACACACTGAAACCCCCATGAATATTGCAACACTCTGAGACCCCGGTCACTATTGTAACATACTGAAACCCTCTTGAATATTGTAACACACTGAAATCCTGTGCCCATTGTAACACAATGAAACCGCCATGACTATTGTAACATACTGAAACCTGCATGAATATTGTAACACACTGAAACCCCCTTGAATATTGTAACACACTGAAACCCCCGTGAATATTGTCACACACTGAAACTCGCATCAGTATTGTAACACACTGAAACCCCCGTGGCTATTGTAACACACTGAAACCCCCGTAAATATTGTAACACACTGAAAACCCCGTGACTATTGTAACACACTGAAACCCGCATCACTATTGTAACATGCTGAAACTCCCGTGATTATTGTATCATCCTGAAACCCCCGTGACTATTCTAATACACTGAAAACCCCATGACTATTGTAACACACTGATACCCCGGTGAATATTGTAACACACTGAAACCCCCGTGAATATTGTAACACACTGAAACCCTCGTGACTATTGTAACACGCTGAAATACCCGTGAGTATTGTAACATAGTGAAATCCCCGTGACTGTTGTAACACACTGAAACCCCCATGAATAATGTGACACGCTGAAACCCCCGTGACAATTGTAACACACTGACACCACCGTGACTATTGTAACATACTGAACCACCCATCACTATTGTAACACACTGAAACCCCCGTGACTATTGTAACACACTGAAACCGTCGTGAATATTGTAACACACTGAAACTCCCGTGACTATTGTAACACACTGAAACCCGCATCACTATTGTAACACACTGAAACCAGCTGTGAGTATTGTAACACACTGAAACCCCCGTGGCTATTGTAACATACTGAAACCCCCTTGATTATTGTAACACACTGAAACCCCCGTGAATATTGTAACACACTGAAATCCCTTGACTATTGTAACACACTGAAACCCCCGTGAATATTGTACACTCTGAAACCTCCGTGAATATTGTAACACACTGAAACCCCCGTGGCTATTGTAACTTACTGAAACCCCCGTGACTATTGTAACATACTGAAACCGTCGTGAATATTGTAACACACTGAAACCCCCCTGACTATTCTAACACACTGAAACCCCCGCGAATATTGTAACATACTGAAACCCTCGTGCTTATTGTAACATGCTGAAACACCCGTGACTATTGTAACACTCTGAAACCCCCGTGAATATTGTAACACACTGAAATCCCCGTGACTGTTGTAACACACTGAAACACCCGTGCATATTGTGACACGCTGAAACCCCCGTGAGTACTGTAACACGCTGAAACCTCTGTGAATATTGTAACACACTGAAACCCCCGTGACTATTGTCACATACTGAAACCCGCATCACTATTTCAAGACACTGAAACCCACTGTGACTATTGTAACACACTGAGAGCCCCGTCAATATTGTAACATGCTGAAACACCCCTTGAATATTGCAACTCACTGAAATCCCGTGACTATTGTAACACACTGAAACCCCCATGAGTATTGTAACATACTGAAACCCCCGTGATTATTGTAACACACTGAATCCCCTGTGACTATTGTAACACACTGAAACCCCCGTGAATATTGTAACATAGTGAAATCCCCGTGACTGTTGTAACACACTGAAACCCCCGTGAATAATGTGACACGCTGAAACCCCCGTGACAATTGTAACACACTGACACCCCCGTGACTATTGTAACACACTGAACCACCCATCACTATTGTAACACACTGAAACCCCCGTGACTATTGCAACACACTGAAGCACCCCGTAAATATTCTAACACACTGAAACCCCCATCACTATTGTAACACACTGAAATCCCCGTGATTATTGTAACACACTGAAACCCCCGTGTATATTGTAACATACTGAAACCCCCGTGACTATTGTAACACATTGAAACCCCCGTGAATATTGTAACACACTGAAACCCCCGTGACTATTGTAACACGCTGAAAGCCCCGTGAATATTGTAACACACTGAAACCCCCATTACTATTGTAACACTCTGAAACCCCCGTGAATATTGTAAAACACTGAAACCCCAGTGACTTTTGTAACACATAGAAACCCCTGTGACTGTTGTAACACGCTGAAACCTCCTCTGACTATTGTAACACACTGAAACGACCGTGATTATTGTAACACAATGAAACCCCCGTGACTATTGAAACACGCTGAAACACCTGTGAATATTGTAACAATCTCAAACCCCCGTAACTATTGTACCACACTTAAACCCTCGTGAATATTGTAAAACACTGAAAGCCCCATGACTATTGTAACACACTGAAATCCCCGTGACTGTTGTAACACACGGAAACCGTCGTAAATATTGTGACACGCTGAAACCCCCGTGACTATTGCAACACCCTGAGACCCCCGTCACAATTCTAACATACTGAAACCCCCTTGAATATTGTAACACACTGAAATCCGTGTCTATTGTAACGCACTGAAATCCCCGTGACTGTTGTAACACACTGAAACCCTTGTGAATATTGTGTCATGCGGACTCCCCCTTGAATATTGTAACGCACTGAAACCCCCGTGACTATTGTAACACACTGAAACCCCCATGAGTATTGTAACATACTGAAACCCCCGTGAATATTATAACACACTGAAACCACCAGTTACTATTGTAACAAACTGAAACCCCCGTGAATATTCTAAGACACTGAAACCCCCTTGACTATTGTAACACACTGAAACCCCCGTGAATATTGTAACACACTGAAACCCCCGTGGCTAATGTAACACTCTGAAACCCCCGTGAATATTGTAACACACTGAAACCCCCGTGGCTATTGTAACACTCTGAAACCCCCGTGAATATTGTAACGCAGTGAAATACCTTGACTATTGTAACACACTGAAACCCCCGTGAGTATTGTAACACACTGAAACCTCCGTGATTATTATAACACACTGAAACCCCCTTGGCTATTGTAACGCACTGCAACCCCCGTGCCTATTGTGACGGACTGAAACCCCCGTGACTATTGTAACACACTGAAACCCCCGTAAATATTGTAACACACTGAAACCCCTGTGACTATTGTAACACACTGAAACCCCCGTGAATATTGTAATATAGTGAAATCCCCGTGACTATTGTAACACACTGAAACCCCCGTGACAATTGTAACACCTTGACACCCCCGTGACTATTGTAACACACTGAACCACCCATCACTATTGTAACACACTGAAACCCCCGTGACTATTGTAACACACTGAAGCACCCCGTAAATATTCTAACACACTGAAACCCCCATCACTATTGTAACACACTGAAATCCCCGTGATTATTGTAACATACTGAAACCCCCGTGACTATTGTAACACATTGAAACCCCCGTGAATATTGTAACACACTGAAACCCCCGTGACTATTGTAACACGCTGAAACCCCCGTGAATATTGTAACACACTGAAACCCCCATTACTATTGTAACACACTGAAACCCCCGTGAATATTCTAATACACTGAAACACCCTTGACTATTGTAATGCACTGAAACCCCCGTGAATATTGTAACAGACTGAAACCCCCGTGAATATTGTAACACAGTGAAATACCTGGA